>NC_056727.1:1096596710-1096819210 GCF_019279795.1 Protopterus annectens | reverse complement strand
GCATTTATCGAACATGCCACGGAGCTTATAGTATGAAGAGTGTCCCACAGTTCTTCTAAGGTGAACAACATCACCAGCCCTTGTAAAGTATGACAATGGGCTGTGTAGTGGAAGAGTGAGGCCTCAAAATGCTGTATTCTTCAAGTATACATACTTACAAACACTTACACCCACACATTTGCCAGGACTCAGATTATAACTCTTACCTATGTAGTCATTGGTACTACAGTGGCATGTGGTTACCACACACACAATGGACTTATAAGATGAAGAGTGTCCCAAGGCACCTATATAGCAAATAACATCACCAGCCCTTGTAAGGTATGGCAATGGTAGGTGTACTGGGTGAGAAGGGCCTCAAACTACTTTCACCCACATGTTTACACACTCACACTTTTATACACACTAATGCACACACACACACACACACACACACACACACACACACACACACACACGCACACGCACACACACACACACACACACACACACACACACACACACACACACACACACACATTTGCCAGTACTTAGATCCATAGGTTCATAGCTTCATATATGTGCACTAGGCAAATGGCTGTGGAGACTTTACAAGCCTAGGCAATGGGAATACCCTGGCATCGTGCTACCTGACGATAGTCCCCAGTGTGTCTAATGAGTATAGCCACTGGAGTGATCCCTAGGTTGGCATTTCTATTCCCCATGCACTCCTCTAGATTTCTCTTGAAGAGGGCCAGTGATGTGCCTTGCTTGACATGTATGTGAAGTCTATTCCATAGCATGGGCAGTCTCTGAGTGGTGAACCTGTCCCTCCAGCATGTTCTGTAGATTGTGGAAATGGGGTTGGGTCTCTGGGGCATGTGGTGTGGACGGATTGGTTTCTTCAGGTGTAGCATTCTGATAAAGCTGGTTCAGTCATGGCTGTGTAGGTCAGGCAGATATCACCTCTAAGTTGCTAACATGAAACAGAATAGTTGGAGTTATTGGAGTCTGTCCATATAGGGCAAGTGTTTAAGGCCTAGAATCCTCTTTTTGAGGTACTTTTGCAGCCTCTCCACTTTTTGCAATGTCCGGTGGGGTACATGCAAAATGGATCATTGTACTCATTGATTGGTCTAAAGAGGAGAGAGTACAGGGAGACACTGATCTCTTACTTCCTGAAGGCAACACCCTTAGTCTGGAGATATGACACATAGAAGGACCTTCTGAACACAGTGGCACTGTGGTGGTTAAGAGAGAGCTCATTGTCAACCTGTGTTCCCAATTCCTTTATAACAATGTCAGTGTGGACTAACATCAATGAAATACTTCATGGGAACCATGTTTTTCCCAAATGGGATGGCGGCACATTTTCTGGCATTGAGCTAAAGTTCAGTGTTCTGACACCAGTCATAGGTCTCAGTCAGGCCTTTGTGCAAGATGTCAACATCACATGGGGAGGTGATAATAGCACCCACCTGGCAGTCACCTGCGAATATTGTCTGCCAGAGTCCCTTCGTGTTCGGCTGGACTTCAGAGGTGTGGATTTCAAACACAAGGGGACACAGGACCAAACCCTGTGGATCTCCACTCATGCCTGGTCAGCAGTCTGACATGGAGTCCACTGCTTTCACACTGTAGGTTCTATCTGTGAGCCAGTTTGCAAGCCACCTAGTGATATAGGGATTGATGCCTAACTAAGTGTGTTTATCTATGATTCCTGAGTGGAGAATGATATCCACTGATTAGAAGGGTCGCCTATCTTGTTATTTATTCCATACTGTTACATAATTATTGCACATGGCACAGAACTTATAGGGCTGCAAAGTGAATACAGTTACCTCTACATTGGATGGCAAGTGGGCCTTGTAAATTGGACATTGGGATATATGCTGTGTGGGCAACAGCAAAAAATTGCAAAATCTGCCAACCAATGGATATGGTTCTCACACACCGCCCACCCAGGATACTGTTCTCACACACATGCATGTTTGCCAGGACTGAAATTAGAACCCTTACCTATCTAGTTACTACTACTACAGTGTTATGCATTTATCACACTCACCACAGAGCTTAGAGGGTGAAGGTTGTCCCGAGGTACTTCTAAGGTGAAGAACATCACACGCCCATGTAAAGTATGGCAGTGGGTGATGTACTAAATGAGAGAGGCCACAAAATACTTTCACCTACACACACACATTTGCTAGAACTGAGATTAGAACCCCTGCCTAACTAGTTATTTGTACTATAGTGTTTTGCAATTATCGCACACGCCACAAAGCTTATTGGCCTGAGGGCTGCCCAAAGGTGCTTCTAAGGTGACTGACATCAGCAGGACTGCTAAAGTAGGGAAATGGGAAGTGTACTGTGTGTGAAGGGGCTCAAAATCTTTAACCTAAAAACACACACTTTTACATTTGCCAGGACTGAGATTAGAACCCCTATCTTGCTATATGTATGGTAGTGTTCCACAGTTACCACATGCGCCACAGAGCTTATAGGGCTGAGGGCTGCCCAAAGGTACTTCTGCAGTGACTGACATCAGTGAGACTGATAAAGTCAGACAATGGGAAGTGTACTGAGTGTGAATGGGCTCAAATCCTTTAAACTATAGACACACACTTATACATTTGCCATGACTGAGATTATAACCCCTACCTAAATATTTATTTGTAATATAGTTTTATGCAGTTATCACACATACCACAGAGCTCATAGGCCAGAGGCCACTCCAACAGTACTTCTACAGTGAATTACATCAGAAGATCTTGTGAAGTAGGGCAATGGAAGGTGTACTGGGTGGGAATGGAGTAAAACATATATTCCTAAACACACAGAAATACACACGCACACACACATGCACAGACACACACACACACACACACACACACACACACACACACACACACACACACACACACACACACACAGAGGTAATGGGAGGTGTACTGGGTGGGAATGGACTAAAACACATATTCCTATACCCCCACTTCCCCACACACAACCACTGTTACATATGCTGGGACTGTGATGAGAACTACTTATCTAGTTATTTGTATGATAGTATTACACAGTTATCACACTCACTATAGAGCTTACAGGACTGAAGCCACTCCAAAGGTACTTCTAAGGTGAATGACACTGGCAGATGTAAAGTAGGGCAATGGGAAATGTACTGGGTTGGTAAGGCATCATAATACGTAGATGTACAAACACATACACACACAAAGGTTGGTGACATGATATTCCAACCCCCACCTCAATACCATCAGACAAAGAATTTCATCTTCATGCTGGCACATGCCAGTGTTTCCAACTGGTATGCAACTGTCTGCAGCAGGACATCACTCTATGCCATTATGGGTATCCCTGTTTATGGCTCACTGGCTGTGTGTGTCTCTCTGTGTGTCTCACTCTATCTCTGCCTGTCCTTCCCTCTCTTCCCCATGTCTATGTGTGTGTATGCTTGACATATTGTAATATGTTGCCCATATATATATATGTGTGTGTGTATCACACATAACAGATACAGAAACACCACATATGTGCCACCTACAGCTGGCTGTGGGTGATCCTGTCTGATGTGTGTGTGTGTGTGTGTGTGTGTGTGTGTGTGTGTGTGTGTGTGTGTGTGTGTGTGTGTGTGTGGAGACAGGTTTACATAGCTGTGTGAATGCAAAGACATCTGCACAATACAGAGATATATAGTCCAATGTGGTTTCAGACATGGGCTTCACTTCTCTAAGTGTAGGAGCATGCTCAGTATGACCTTCTATAGTAAGTGTGAGAATCCATTCCAGGGGTAGTTGTACTCCAGTCCAGGGTGTTGTGTGCTACAGCCATACCTTGCAACCTGTTTGTGCAAGATATCTGGAGATAGGCTGCCAATATGGGGAAACAAGTGGCCGAACATGGGGGGTTACTGTAACTATTACTCTTATCAATGTATGAGTTGCTTGAGTGACAGGGTTTGTTTTAGCAGACATTTTCTGACATAATGTTTGACACTGTACTGTATTGTGTCATTGCCTACTAACAGATATAATCAGATAATCACAGTTATTTACAAGAGAAATAGATGGATGATGCGCAGACCTATATTATGAGGTAAAGGCTAGACATTCTTGCACAATCCAGCCAGTTGGGAGGTGTGGCTACAGGTGATTGACTGTTAAAGCTGTGTAAAAGGTCCAGCACCTTGGTGATATGCTGGCCGAGGATCTCCCGGTTGTGCAGTTTTCTTCTTACCTGACAGATCATATCCTGGTATGGCCATACCTGTCAACTGTACAGAATCTCATATAAATCCAGATGCATGCCTCATATATCTTGTCAATTTCCCTTAACATTGTGGTTTTCTAGCACTTCCTGTTCAGAATTTCGAGTTACTGAAACTCGAGATTTTGAACTCGATCTTATGAGTTTCGAGCTTTCAGTAATTCGATCTTGTGAAGGGGAACCATATATATATATATATATATATATATATATATATATATATATATATATATATATATATATATATATATATATATATAAATATATATATATATATACTTTTTTGTGAGCATAGGGAGTATTAAGTGCTTACAGAGCATAATCATGGGAGAAAGGGTTATAGAAAGTGGGGAAATAATTTATAAAGATAATTTGGTATAGTTAGTTACAGATAGAGGACAATACATTTATAAGAGACAATATGCTATAATTAGAGTAGATAACATAAAAGATGCCACAGATGACAGCAAAAAGTCTTGTTAAGTTACATTCTGGGTTCTTAAATAGTCCAGTAATGTGCTACTGATAGTATACTGACATGCAATAGCACCCAGGAAAGACATGCTATATCATAAGCAAAGTATAAAAAAGGTTTATACATATATAAAAGTTACTATTGGAATTATATCAGATAATTAATAATACGTTACACTCACACTTTTACAGGTTATATATTATGGATCACACATAACTATCATTCTTTTAATGCAAGTTTATTTTCTATGTCTCCTTTAAAAAAATGACAGTTTGCTTTATATTCAACATCTCATACAAATAGTACTTGCTGAATCATTAAATGTTATTTCTTTGATGGCAATGGGTTTTTAGTGGTTGGGATACTTTGAGATATCTTTTGTTTTTTTGGTGATTTAGCGGGGTTTGAGGGATTGGTGTGTGGTGTAGGGGTGGCTTGGATTTACTTGTGGTCATTTTTGTGTGAATTGCAGCAGGTGGATTGTTCATTTCCAAGCCCTTATCATGAAAACCAGCTTAAAACAATTTACAGTTATGAGCATTTTTGTGGTGCGGTGGGGGTTATATAATTCTAAGAACTGTCCAGGTTACTTCTTCCTGTCTGAAAGTAAATATAATATTTTGAATCATATGCTAAGATGTCAAATAGTGCAAGTTAGATAATAAGTAAAATACAGTGAAGTGCATTCTAAACCACTTGTCAGTTATTACATAGTTCTATATGCTTGATTCTGGTAGTATACTTGACATGCAATAGCACCCAGCAAAGTTATACTGTGCTATAAACAAAGTCAACAAATATTGTTTCTTACATATATAAATGTTATTATTGGAATGTTATCAAATAACTACAGTAACATTCATACTTTTACAAGTTAAACCTGGATCACACATAACTGTTGTTCTATTATTGCAAGTTTATGTACTATGTCCCCTTTGAAAAATGACAGTCTGTTTTATATTAAACATCTCAGACATATAGTTCTTAAGCAAACAAGCAGTAACGCCTGAACAGGTGTATGTTAATGTGTAATTATCACTTGCCCAGGGGTGTTATGGAGCCCAGCGTCACAGGTGGAGGGCATCTACACTCCTGGAAGGACGTTAATTACACGTTAACACACACCCTGGAGGGCATTATTGCACTTAGAGAATGGGATCTCTGTAAAATTGTTGATTTTTACTTATTTATTTATTTTTTTTTTAAGTACTATATTATTTTTTATATATATTTGATATAAGATAGTTCCTCCACCTAATGTTTCAAACTTGCTGTAATATATGCTAATGGTGTTGGAGGAAGCATTTGGCATCCAAAATATAACACTTTAAAATATCCAGGCATTTATTTTCTTTTTTGGTCTCTTACTCCTAAAACATTTAGTTTGTTGCCAGTCATTGGAGATTGAAGTTACTAAATAATAACATATATTTTGACTTTCAGACTATCATTTTCTTCAGAAAATTCATACTAACAGAAATCCTTTTAATTAAGCAAATCTGTAATTTTTTAAGAACAGTAATTCAAATCTGTTGCTATTTTTAAGCCTTTGTTCCCTCTTTATTTTAGGCTTTATCCAGATTTCTTCACTTGAAAGGTCCAGAGGTATGCTAGCCTCTTTACTGTCACTCTCACTCAGTTTCTCACTCACACCTCTGTTTCAGAAAATGTATGCTAACACAAATCCTAATAATCATGTAAAATATTTTCATATTTTGAGCCTTTGTCCCCCCATTTATTTTAGGTTTATTCAGATATAAGAGTCAACAGTGCATACCTTTCAACTGTCCATATCTTTGCAGAATGTCCAGATTTTTGGCTTGTATGTTGGTCCCATCATCATAAAATGTGTAGTTTTCTGGCAAATCACTGGGAATTGAAATAATTAAATAATAACAGATATTTGAATTTCAGACATCATACTCTTCAGATAATACAGGCTAATGGAAACCATGTTGTTCTAGCAACTTTCTAAGTTTATAAGGGCGGTGTTTAAAATCTGTCCTTATTTTTGATCATTTGTCCCTCATTATTTGGGTCTCTGCCCAGATTTCTTGTGCTGAGAGGTTCGCTCAAGAGGTATGCCAACCTCTTAACTGATGTTGTTGCTGCCAAGGATCACTCTCACACTTCATTCTCGTGCGCACACACACACACACACACACACACACACACACACACACACACACACACACACACACACACACTTATTTCAGTTTTGATTATTTTACACTCGCTAAACAACAAAAGCACTGCTTAGTGAGTGTAAGATAATGGCTAGATTAGATCAATCTCTCACTGTCATATATGCATGCACTCTCACACAAAGACATAAACACGCACACACAAATGTTTTTTTTATTTAAATTTTTTCTTTATTATTTTACACTCTCTAAACAGTAAAAATGCGACTTAGTGAGCAAAAAATTATGGTGGCCATTAGTTTTTTCAGTCTGAGTTCCATGGCAGCTTGATATAATGCTTTGAAGCAGCAGACGCATTTTTCAGTGGGCATAACTTGTACATTAATATCCTGCTGGAGAATGTTTATTCTCCAATCAGGATGTGAGCTACAGCTCGCCCATTCTGTAATGAATCATTAAATGTTATTTCTTTAAATACAATAGCTTTGTAGTGGTTAACATACTTTGGAGTGTTTTTATTGTTTTTTAGAGGTTTTGAAGGGTTTGGGGAATTGATGTGTGGAGTGAAGGCAGCTTGCATTCACTAATAGATGTTTTTGTGTGAATTGTAGCTGAATGGTTCATTTGCAAGCCTTTTTTATGAGGACCAGCTTGAAGCAGCTTAATTAGAATCATGACCACTTTTGTGATGCTGCGGGAGCTCTAAAATTCTAAAAACTGTCCAGGTTACTTCTTCCTGTCTGAAAGCAAATAATCATGGTATTTTGAATGCTATGCTAAGATGTCAATGAATACAAGTTAGATAATAAGCAAAAGACAGTTCCCCGGATTCTCAAAAGCTTGCATGGAGTGCAAGATTGGTGCAGGAGCCCACGCAGGCAATATGTCTGCCGTGTGATCCAGGAACAGCCTGCAGGGGCGTGCAGGAGCGCTCCTGCACTAATCTTGCATGGACTAAGCCCTGGTATGCAAATCACTCTATTTGCAGGTGAAATCCATGCAAATGAGGTGATTTTGCAATCCAGGAAGCTTGCAACAGTCCGGGCAAGACTAGTGCTATCTGCAGAAATGTACTCAGTTAGTAACCGAGTACATTTCTGCAACATCTAAAATGGAGCTATGACAGTGCCAAATAAAGGCTGCATATCATTGAGGAAGCATTCCAATGGACAAGTATAAGGCCACTGGCATTGCAAACAATACAAAAAATAAAAAAATCAACTTTATTTTTTTTTAGCCAATCTCGGCTGTTTAAGCATAGGGCAGCGGTGCGCAAACGGGATCAGGGGGAAAATAACAAAATAAACCTAAAATAAGCACTCTAACTAAAATCACTATTCTGCCATGCAAGTCAATGGCAGGCAGAAGACAACATGGCCAGTGAGTAGTGGTTGCTAAGGGGGGAGGCTCAGTGTGACACATTTAACTATGCATTAGCAAGCAATCCTATGCAAATGAGGGGAAGGTTAGTGAATCCCAGTTTTCCCCAGCATGTGAGTTAGGTCCCAACAGTGTAAGAGTATGAAGAGCTGTGTGCAAGTCTAGGAGGTTGGTGACATCATGGGGGGTATCAGGCATACTGTAAGTGGATTGGATCCCTGTGGCTCGGGTTTGCTCCTAGCTTAGCACAGCTAAGCTAGGGGGTGTGACTAAACCTTCCTAGCATCGATACAAAGGGTAAGCGGGTGTGCACATCACACACCAGGTTTCACAGCAAGAAAAAGGAAGTTAAACCTGGAAATAGCAGCAGTGTGCACATTTGAGCACTCTGTTTGTGTGGCATGCACACGGGCTTAAACAGGGAGGCAATGGGAAGGGAAAACAGCAGTAGAAAAGTATTCAAGAAGAACTAGCTTAGCTGGCGGGTGAAATGTATCAGAATCAGCCAATTACACAGGCAGCAGACTAGCCCAGCCCAGGACACTACTATAAACTAAGCAAGCACTTTCCCCTCTGGTTTTTCTCATACTCTACACCACTGGTGTATACAAGCAGGGAAATTTTAACAAACAAACCTACAAAATGAGAAGGGCTGCAGCAGGCAACATAGAACAACATGTGCAAGAGGCTGAGGGTGGTGAGGATGTGAATGCTGCTGAACAACCCACAGTGAGGAGACGGAGAAGAGTGTACAGACCCAGGGTAACCTACCAGGGGCTACATGAGCTGGAAATAGTGGAATGCTATAGGGTGGACAGAGACCTCCTACAGCAAATTGTTGAGCTGTGCTGGCCACACCTGACACACCAAACTGACCAAGGAGAACCCATCCCAGTGGATACCAAGGTCTGTGTAGGCCTAGGTATACTAGCCACAGGTACCTCCCAAAGCACAACTGGTGATATCTCTGGGATCTCACAGGCATCAGCATCCAGAGTATTCCACCAGTTTCTGGATGCCATGTCAGCACATGCCAGTGACCACATATATTTACTCAACACCCGTGAGGTGTTTACCAGCAATATGCATCTCTTCCATCAAATAGCAGAATACCCTGGGGTAGTGGGTGCTATAGACTGCATGCACATATGCATCAAAGCACCACCAGGTGAGCAGGGTAGGGTCTACATCAACCACAGGGGCATCCCCTCCATCAACTGCCAGGTTGTATGTGATGCCCAGGGTATTATAATGAATGTGTGCACTAGCTGCCCTGGAAGCTATGACGATTCCCACATATGGCATCTGACAAAGCTGTACCAGAAATTTGCCAATGGGGACATCCCCTATGGTCACCTAGTTTGGGATGCTGGGTACATACTGGAGCCGTGGCTGATGACCCCCATCAGATTTGCACACACACCTTAACAACAATGCCATAATGAGGCACACCCATAGGCCAGACATATAATAGAACATGTATTTGGGATGCTCAGGTCATGGTTCTGGTGTCTGGACACATCCGGTGGAGCCTTGCAGTATTCACCAGCTACATGTACCCAAATTGTTATGGGATGTGCTATGCTACACAATATGATCCTGCAGAAACAGCTGCAGCAGGAACAGCATGGGGCAGGGCTACACAGCTCCCACCAATGGCAAGGCCTGTAACAGGCACAGAATGACTCGGAGGAGGAACAACCTAAGCCTGCCATAGTAGGCAGAAGGAGGCGTGCCCAGTATGCCCTGGCCTTAGCAAAGAGGCAACACATCACACATGCACTGACACAGTAGGGACCCAGGGAATGACACCTCTCTCTGACTTGCACATACAGTAAAAGGGATGCCAAACATGACACTACCTGTGCTCAACCATGTATGGAGAGTGTACTATGTGCATACGACATAGGCAGCCCTCCAGCACCATCCCCAAGTCTGGCACACCCTCAAGGTAAGTCAATCAACCTACCAATTGCCAAATGGAGTAGAATGTGTTATTACCTGTAGCTATGGTATGGATGTAAGCATGCAAGGGAATTGGGTGGCTGAATGTTATGGCAGCAGACAGTAGACACCCATAGTGGCACCATGACATCTGTAACACATACTGGAGTCAACACAGTAGCCAGTACTATACAGGGTGACAAAACCCACTGCAGGAACTGTAATGAGCGACATGTGTGTCCATATGACCCACACATGCCAGTCAGGATGGCTCACATACCCAACAACAGTCTCAGCCAGCAGGACAGGTGTAGACAAACCCAAACAGAGCCTGTGCCATGGCCCCAGAATGATGGCTATGGTTAACCACCACCCCATACCTACACAGATAGACCACAGCAGGGCAGGCAGTGGGATGTTATTTCTGAAGGGTAGGAAGTAGGACAATAATATATAGGGCAACCAAAGCCATGAGCTGTAGTACAGTGGTATGCCTCTAGTTAGCATGATAGTTAGCAATACAGAATAAAATGGAGTACCTGACATACCAGTACAATCATAGCAAATGAGTACAAGTGTCACATGTGCCCCCCCCCCACACATCCTACATAGTAATGTAATAACAGTCAGGTGTGCCCCCCAACCCTGTGTCGAAATATAGAAATAGTCAGGTGTGCCCCCCCATCCTACATAGTAATGTAATAACAGTCAGGTGTGCCCCCCAAACCCTATGTAGAAATGTAGAAATAGTCAGATGTGCCCCCCCTTCCGACATAGTAAGGTAATAACAGTCAGGTGTGCCCTGCCATTCCTGTGTAGAGATGTAGAAAAAGTCAGGTGTGCTCCCCACTGCTATGCAGAAATGTAGTAACAGTCAAAGCCAAATGATAGTGTTTCCATCTAGATATTACAAGCCTGCTGAGGTCATCCAATATGAAATACACCTTTGGGAAAGCTATACACCAGTAATCTCTGTAGCATATCCTGTAACTGCATACTGCTGTAGTGTGATAAACTTGTTAGGTAGGAGTTCTAGCCCCACACTTGGCAAGTGAGTGTTTGTGTGTGTGTTTGACAGTGATTTCCATCTGGATAATACCCCTGTACTCTTCACTTATCAAACCAATGATTGAGTACAACGCCCCATTCGGAATGTACCTTACCCGACACCTGCAGCAGTTGGAAAGACCCCAAAAGTTCCTCACCAAAAGGATAAAGGGGCTTAAACATATGTCATACGATGCCCGACTGAAGAAACTCCAGCTCTATTCAGTCGCATACCGTCTGCTCAGAGGTGATCTGTGCCTGACATACAAGGCCATGTCCAACCCGGAATTAATGGACATGCTCCACCTCAAAAAATCCAAATCCACCAGAGCCACGAGAGCAAGAGACTTAAACCTCAACACGGATATAAATAGGACGTGCTGGAGGGACAGATTCATCACCCAGAGACTCCCTACACCATAGAACAGAATCCCAGTCCATGTGAGACAGAGCCCCTCACTGACTCTGTTCAAGAGAAATCTTGACGAGTGGATGGGAGATCGTAGGTTTACCCCGGGAATCATCTCTGTATCACTGCTGGACAGAGGCACAGCAAACTAATGGGTATAGTATTCTCATCCTAAGGGGTGGTGAAAGCCACACACACACTCTGGCTAGGCTTATAAATGCCCTAGGGCAGATAGCCTAGTATGAACCTATGAACCTATGGACCTATGATCGATGGATACCCTGCTGAGACAGCATGCTACCTGTCGGTGTACAACACAAAGGTCAGCACTACAGCGCAAACTTCCTGGACACAATCCACACATTCACTACAGATGGCCATACTGGGCATGCTCACACATGTAGAGAAATGAAGGCAATGTCAGGCAACAACATACTGAAAGGTCATACTAGGCATTCTCACACACTTAATCACATGAAGACCATGACTGCAAACACCAGTGGACCAGACATATCTGGCAGTTGCAGTTGTTAGTGCAGACACTTGTCAGCATGCAGCACTCATGGCTTGCACACACAGTGGATAGAAATACAGACATATATGTCAGGACAACACACTATAATAAGCCAAAGATAGATGTACACAGATGTGTGGAAGAGGGTGTCTGTGACAAGGAGCCATCCAGGCCTGTTCCACCCAGCACACAGCCAAAGGGCACCAAACACATGAGGTGCAGATGTCACTCACTGTAGATATTAGCCACCATTATCTGTCAGCATTACAGTCTATGTGGTGCACATGCCAGCTGTGCAACATGACTGTACAAGGAAGTAGTCATCTAGTAGCTGTATACACATACCTGTGACATTAGACCCCATGTGTGCCTGCATATGGCGTGTCAACTACTAGATGAATGGGTTATGGCCCATGCACACACCACCCTCCCCATAGCCCTACTATGACAAGCCTGCTGAGGTCATCCAATATGAAATACACCTTTGGGAAAGCTATACACCAGTAATCTCTGTAACATATCCTGTAACTGCATACTGCTGTAGTGTGATAAACTTGTTAGGTAGGAGTTCTAGCCCCACACTTGGCAAGTGAGTGTTTGTGTGTGTGTTTGACTGTGTAGAAAGCAATGCTTTTTAGGGTACTCACACTCCTTACAATTCATATACTCAACTTTGCCAAGGCTGCTGATGTCACCCACATAGAAATACACCTCTGGGAATGTTGTAGCCCAGTAATTTCCGTAGTGCATCCTGTAACTGTATACTGCTGTAGTGTGATTTAGAACTGTGGTAGGGTTCCATCCCCACCCATGGAAGTTCTGGATGTTTTGTGTGTGTGTGCGTCACTGTCTGTGTAGGGAGCAATGCATTTTAGGCTAGTCACTCGCAGTACATTTCAAATGCCCAACTTTGGCAATCCTGCTGATGTCATTCGTTGTGAAATACACCTTTGGGGAAGGAGTACTCCAGTAATGTCCATGGCGTGTACTACAACTGTGTAGTGAAGTGGTGGCTGGTGACTTCAAATCAAAGGGGGGCTGCAGGAGACAGTTGAATGAGTGTGTCAATGGGAAGGTGTGTGGCCAACTAGAAAGGGAAGGAGCTATGCTCAAAAACTAACTTTAATTAACTACGCTGCCCTGGATGCCAAACCGTAATTATGAGAGTTCAATCATGACAAAATGAAGTGTAGATGAAAAAAAATATTTCAATGCATTGGCTGCATGACAGCTTACTTAATATCTAGATGGAAACAAAAAGATTGTGAGGCATGAAAAAATAAATTACTTTTTAAATACATTACTGGAATACCAGTCAAAATCAAGTATAAGAAAAACAAGCAGCACTCAACTCAAACCACTTCTCCTTGTTCTGCAGTTCTAATTATAATTTATATTCAGCTTTATTAAAGTACCAAGTAACATGCTGAAAGTAGAAACCTCTGTGATACCCCCACTTGTAAAAATGTTTCTTATCCAAAAAAGACCTGCTGCCTGACAACTATCTACTTGGTTCACCGTTCATGTGGAAAACATGATCAAAGTAAAAAATGACAAGCAAACAAGAAACAAGCTCAAGATGCATTGCTTAAAAGATTACGGTACAGGTTATGGACCACACATGATAGATTGGCATTCTGTTTAGTTTACGGGTAAAGCCTGCAGAGATGACTGGAAGTCTTCAACAAGTGTAATGAGCTTCTTAAAATAATGTAATCCTGTCCTTTATTACAAATACTGTCATATGCATTTCAATACCCAAGGCTTATACATTATCTAGTTATGTAAGTATTCTCTGCATGGCAACAACAGAAAGGCTTTCAGTGTTGGCAATTCTTTAGCAGTATGCTTATGAAAGCTTACTTGCATCTTATGATCTCAGACAAGCTTACCTGATGGTCATTAAAGCATTGCTACATAAACACAGAACAACAGGCACTTTCTGAATAATAAGCATAAATCAACAGTACAAAAATATGACAGAAACAAGACCATTCTGCAAAATCAAGGACAGATGAAAAGCCACTGTAGTACTTGTATCTACCTTGGATGGAGGGATACTCTGCACATTTATACTGCATAACTGCTCCTTGCCTTGCTTGGACACATCCAGAGTCACTACATGGGGGAGTGGGGTGCAACAAGTATGTCACAATTTGAAATGTCTCTGGCTGACTAGGCATTGACACATTTGTCATACCTCTCAACCTCAGAGCAAGAAATCTGGACAAAGCCATACATAGAAGTGGGACAAAGGCCCACAAATAAGGATCATTTTTAAATATTGCTCTTATAAACTTAGAAAGATAATAGAATAATAGGTCTTGCATTAGTAAGAATTTTCTGAAGGGTATGATATCTGAAACTCAAATGTCTGTCATTAGTTTCTTTAATAACTTCAGTCTTTAATGATTTGCCACTAATTTGCCAAAAAAACACAATTTTCTGTAAAATGGACCAAAAATGTGATGCAAAAATATAAAATAGCCACATAATACAGCTGGGAACCTGTCAAAGAAAGGACACTTTTTTAAATATTAGTACTGCTAACTTGAGCAGCTGACAAAATAAAAGAATCTACATGCATTTCTGAAATAAAAGTAATCTATAACTCTTGATTATTACATTTATTTCTTAATTGTAAACCCTCCACGTTTTCTTCCAAAATTTCTGTTTTGTGGAGGGATTATTAGGGGAAGAACAACAACTTGAGCCAAAATTGGGGACAGTTGAGAGGTTTGGTTATGCCTAATTCTATAAAGCAATTTATTTGTATGTACCTCTCAACCTGTTAATGCAATAAATCTGGACAAGGCCAAATATATTGGGGGAACATATAAACAGTACTAAAAATTGCTCTTGTATAAACTGAGACAGTTGATAGAATAACAGGTCTTACTTTAGCGTGCATTTTTCTGAAGGTTATGAAGTCTGAAACTCAGTGTCTGTCATTATTTAGTGACTTAATTCCTAAATGATTTTCCAGAAAACCACACATTTTATGAGGAACAAACCAAAAATAAGAAGCAAAAATCTATTCATTCCGTGAAAATCTGGACAGTTGGGAGGTATAGTTCAGCCGGGGCTGTCTGAGTTTGCCACCGTTCCCCCTCACAAAATCATGGTCGAATGGAGCCTCCCCCCTGCAGCCATTCCAATGAACCATTACTTGGCTATTTCACCCCATTTACCATAAACACTAATGTGCATACTGCTTTACTTCTATGATGATTTGGACTTCATTTGATAGTTTTATTTTGCATTTTACAGCACAAACACTAAGACATCTGCTAAACAAAACAATGCAGTCTCACAATGAAAATAGACAGCATTAAAACTTCTCTGCCCTTGAAACTCACATTCACTGAAACAGCATTGAAATCCACATTCAAAGAAAATACATTTTACCAGTGGCAGATAAAGATTAACTTTGGGCTGTTTTCAAATCATAGGCCCCTTGCACATGAAACATACATGTGCTCTTTGATACACCTTCCTGATTATACTAAATTATATTCCTTGTACAACACAGTACAGTTGTTAGAGGGTGTTTTAAATTTATTGTTTTGAACATTTTTCCAGTAAACAATGAAACAAAACACATGCACCAATAATGACAAAACTGCCCAATTCAGAACATTTTTCCAGTAAACAATGCAATAAAATGCATGCACCAATAATGACAAAACTGCCCAGTTCAGAACATTTCCATCATAAAAATCTACTCAAACTTCTACAGTTAACCATTATCAGTAAATAAGCACAATCTCTGAAGAAGTAAGTCATCTAAATAATTCCACATTAAAGAAATCTGTAACTAATGAAGATGTTGCTGCTAGCAAACAACTTTATATTTCATTGTTTCATCTACAAAAAGTGTGCCTGTTGCCCTTGAGGAATAAATTGCCTATGTTGTATTAACACAATGATGAGCTAGTAATATTGCAATAGGGAATGGATGGCAAACTGATAACAGATTTATAGTTACTAGGCATCTTCGCCAAAAAGGACTGCAACATCTGCCCCCTTTACAACACACTACAGTATCAGCAATGCATTTACCTACTGTGATAGTAGAACCCATAGCCTTCTGCATCAAGACCAAGTATACATCTTGTCGTGCTATTAACCATGCAAGCTGACTTAGCGTAAGCAGCACTAAGCTTTCGTTCCCCTGCAGCTGTCAGCTTCTTGTAAAATCTACTTGACACTCAGCTGTATCTCTGAACTTTGCAGCACAAGAAATCTGGAAAAAGCCAAAATGTATTGGGGGAGGGGGGCAAAAGCCCAAAAACCAGGGACACATTTTAAACATTGCACGTATAATGTTGAAAAGTTGCTAGAATAAAATGCTGTGCTTCCACTATACATTTCATTGCCATGTATTGAAACCAGGACCGTTTGCAGAATAATCAAAGCAACATACCACTATACCAAATCACCTGCTTTATGAAGGAGAGGAAGACTGAAACTTAAATGGCTACCATTTAGTGAATTCAGTTCTCACCATAGCTGTCAACCTCTTAGCACAAACACCTAAACAAAGCCAGTAATGGGGGAATACAGTCCCCAAACATATTCAGTGAATTCAGTTCTCACCATAGCTCTCAACCTTACCAAAAAAAAAACTGGATGAAGCCAATAATGGGGGAATACAGTCCCAAAAATAGGGACACATTTTCAAATATCCATCTTATAAACTTTGAAAATTGCTAGAATAAAAGGTTTTGTGTTACCGTCTACTTTCTGAAGAATATGAAGTCTGAAATTCAAATGCTCGTCATTTTTATTTAACATTTGTTAACCAGGAAAGTTTGACTTGGAACACATGCTAATTTTCAGCAGAGGCCCAGGGAGAAATATTCCAGACACATGTCTTTGTAAGAGGGGAGGACACAAGAGCCACACAAACACAAGAAGGACATGCAGACTCCACACAGAAAGCACCCCAGCCAAAAATCAAACCAGAAAACTTGTAGCTGTCAGACAACAATGCTACCAGTGCACCACTACACCACCAACTCTGTCCTGAAACAAAAATACAGAAACCATAGATTTTATGAGGAACAGAACAAATATGAGGCAAAAATCTGCAAATTTGTTTTGTGGGTAGGGAATTAAGGCTCTGGCCACTTGGACCCAAGGTGCAAAGTTCAAGCCTTATTCTCTACCCAGCACCATGTAGCAGCTGGGGCATTTCACACACACACACACAATTCCCAATCCAGACTGCTGGTGAGACAGTTAGGATTCTGTGAGAGCATGCTCCAGACTTGTTCACCACGAGTCCTGATAGTGAGAAATGCTGCAAGTGCACATGTGCAACGGTCCAGGACTCCATTAATTTTATTTTACATTTTTACAGCTGGGAGGCATGCAGTCCTGCAGTCCAATAGCACAAGCTGCCACTGCTGTAGTGTAATAAACTAGTTAGTTAGGGGTTCTACTCCCAGACATGACACGTGTGTGTTTGTAACCTGTATCCTGTGTAGAGGTGGTTGTGAGTGTGTGACACCTGTGGCCAATGTGGAGCAGATTTTGCATATTTCATATATGGTAGCCCTACTATATTTCACAATGTACACTGTACAGGGATAACAGATGTGAAATAGCTGAGAGGCTGGGGTACAAAGCCATACCCATACATATGACATCAAGGCCAGGCAATCACAGTTAGCAACCCCATTATTACCCAGAGCAAACTCTCAACCCATGTCTCATATACACACACATGCCTAGGCAACAGCCAGTATTTGGGTAGTACACTGCATATTGGCCACTGATAGTAACTATGGAGTGAAAGCAGTGGGCTACAGAGGGCATGTTACCCTGTCCATCTATCCAATATGCACGTACATGCAGACAGTGCACCTCCCCCATGTCCCCCAATGGACACCTGCACCACCTGTGGTGCCATCATATGTGACTCACAATGGACATACCATGCCTGACAACATGCCCTGTATGGACAGATGCCACTGACACCAGGGAATGCTGTTAGCATGCTATCAATGTAGGTGCAGGGTAAACCTGCTGCCCAATGCCAGTTCCCACCACAGGTGGGCAAGACTGGCACTTCTGATAATAATCTGTGTTCACAACATGGGCCAAACACCCCAGGTACAGTTCCACATGTCACTGTACATGCATGTGGGAGATGTGCACATCCCAGATACTGTCCATGTCATGGACTAAGGAACACATACATGGCAAGTGATGAACAGCATTGGCCACACACAATAGTCACCCAGGTGACTGAATGGGGATACAATACCCACCTGTGTGGACAATTGCAGAAACTACAGCCCTGAGCCACAGTGCAGACCATTGTCATGTAGCCGGATACCACGGTATACCCATCGCCTACCCTTGTATAGCCTGCTGGCACAATCGACCACCACACACTCATGCAGACATGCACCCATGCATGTCAGTACTGGCACCTTGTGTGTTTGTGTGTGTGTTATATGGTGTGTATGTTCACATCCACACTCACTACAACCCCCATGGGCATACTGAAGCATGCTGTCTGATGTCAGACACCTCCTCATACCCTTTGCCCATACAACCTCCGTATGACCCTTGTGGTGCATGTGATACCTGCACAGTGATGTGTTGTGGAAATCCCACTACTGATAAGTTGTACTCCTGGCCTTGCCAAGTGTGTCAATGTGTGTGTGTCCCTGTGAGATTGTGGCTGTGTTGACGCTGGCACCTATTCATGCAGACAGGCATGTGTACATCACCTACTGTATAGCTATCGTATCCCTGTTGTAAATGTCACTCACCATATCATATATGTTCTGAGTGCTTCACAACAGATAACTCATGTGGCACATCCAATAACTGCATAGAACTATGTTAACACTACATAGTCAGCATGGGGTTTGATACCCTATGCTGGTAGGTGTGTGACACAAACATGCTTCAGTTTTACTCTCCCACCCCTCCCCTGACATGTCTTTGCCTCTGTCTGCCTCTCCCACTCCCTTTCTGTTGGATATGGAGACCTACACCTGCTTTCCTTAGGCAGCAGCATGTGTATGTTAAGTGATGTTCATGATCAGCTGATGGCCTCTGCATGAATTGCAGCCCTCCCCTAGCTGATTGCATGTGGAACAGCTGCGGTAACATTCCCATAGCCAATTGCATGGAAGCACACTCCAATATCTAAGAACATCATGGTGGTGTTGGCCCTTTTCTTTCACTGTGAGCAGGATCTAGATATGTTGTTTGGCAAACAGCATCTCAGATGGAATGGGGATTTACCTCTAACAGCATACACTGTGGAAACAGGCCAACAAACAGGAGAGGGATGTGCCTGACCTGACTACAGACTGTAAGGGCTGATATACTGCATTTGGAGTAATGTTAGTTTAACAGTGTGTGTGGATATGGCTGTCCTACATGTCTCAATACCTGCCATGTCAGTTCCATGTTTATGAGGAATCCCCAACTGCAGGGTCATCTGCAGACTGGGCAGTGTTGTGCCTTTAGTTTCATGTGTTACCCATGAGCATCAATCTGTGGACTGCAGAAGGTAGTGTGAGGATTGCAGTCTGTAGATGGTGAAAGCTGTGACAGTTACTGACTTCATATACCTCATAGGACATATGTTGCAACAAACCCCATTACAACAGTAAATGCATGAGGTTATCACAGCAACATGTCAATATTGGGCCCTGTGTATGTGCTACCAGCCACACCTCTGTCAACCTTTGTACATATGTTGTGCATGAAGTGGTGCATATGTGGTGTACACCATAATTAGTGTCATCATATCTGATAACAAACCAGTGATATATCAGACTGCTACACATGTTATGTACAGTAGGGGTTATATTTCATGACATAACCTGGACATTGTGTGGATGTTTGTACAGTACTGAGGTATAGTGAATGTCAACAGTGTGTATTGTTAATATGTACTTTAGCCTGTGTACAGTCTGTGGTAGATGTCATTGTTCTAGCTCCCCTCTTATCTGATGTTACATGCTGCTCCACTGTATGGTACTGTATTGGCATACATGTTTGTAGGGCCATACACACACATGCCCCATACCACAGACAGCCATCAGACCACACTGTAGCAGCCCAGTATATGTAGGGTCAGTCTGTGAGTGGCACATATGAGGATGGTGTAGAACAGATAGTCCATATACTGTAATATTATGCTAGCTTACCATATGTGGCTGTGGCTGTGTTCACATTGGTTGTGGTTATGCACTTTCACACAGGTGTATCTTACCCTGTGCTGTGACATGCCTGTTGAGCATGCTATATGTGCAAGTACATGTGCATTCCCCCATAACAGATGTAGGCTAGTGCTGAGCCAGTCTGCCTGTAGCCTGCACAGTGCATTGTTACATGCAAAGCAGCTTAGTGTACTTACCCAGTGAGATGTCATGTGCAGATACTTGCCAGATGTACTGCTTCTGGGCCTCCCTTAAAAGTCATGTATGTCAGACAGAGCAGTGAGATGCTGTACAGATGTATGTCAATATCTAGTGGGTAGTAAGTGGCCATGGCACACCTGTACCAGCAGTCATTATGTGTCAGGTCAGACAGAGGTGTGTGAATGCATAACCTATTGGGGCAAATGTATACCAGTCGTTGCGTGTTATACCTATCTACATGGCTGTCGACATCCATATTGTCAGGCATAGTACACATGTTTTGCACTAAGGGCATATGTGTATACCTCTGGACTGTACAGAGTGTGTCAGAATTTCCACATATATTGGCCAATATCTCTGCTGCAGTACACAGGGGCACTATGTGCTAGCAGTGGTACTTTGCAATGATGCCCTTAGGATGTCTGTCAGTAGCCAATGGCACACATGTTATAAGCAGATGTGACCTCCCACACACACCATGTCTGTGATGACAATCCCAATGACAGTAGCAATAGTCTACTAATATACCTGCTATACATATCTGACATCACCTTGCACTACGACTTTGGGACTATGGGGGCTGGGATAGGGCTACACCCCATGTCCAGGACATATGATGGATATATATGTACATATACTTATCCAGATAGCTATACATATATATATATATATATATATATATATATATATATATATATATATATATATATATATTCATATATATATATATATATATATATATATATATATATATATATATATATATATATATATATAACAGATATAGTACATCCAGTTACCACTGTCATGGCAACCACCCACTATACATCCCTACTTCATGTTGGCGTGGTCCCTTTACATTTCCTGTGTGATGGACATCCTTCCTGTGTGTGGGCATCAGTGTTACATACAGCAGGTAGCAATACCTCTTACAGGAGAACCGGCACACTCAGGGCAGCCACATATTTGTAGGAGGATCAGGAACTACAGACAGACTGTGAGAAGAGTTGCATTATGCTTTGTATAGTACTGGTGTTACAGGGTGTGTGCACATACTAGTTTACCTTGGATTGCAGTCTGTCTGCATAGTTCACAACTGTGGGCCTATCCTCTTGCTGGCCAGAGGTATGCCTATCCTGTTTTGTCTGTCCACCACACAGGTCCTGTGTCAGATATTACACTGGCAGTATGTGTGTTGAGTGCTATCAGTATGTGGCTACATCCATTTCTGTTTCTATCCTCAATTCCCTGACTAAGGGTATGTTGCAGACTATCCTGTAACACCAGCAACTTGCTTAGTGTATGGCAGACGTTTTTCACATATGTGCCTGTATTCCAGCTGCTGTCCTCCACCTACATACCAAGCTTTGCACATATGTCATGCTGTCGGGTGTTGTTCTGTAGTGGGCTGTGAGTATATCACACTGCCATTGCTGCCATCAGTCCACTGCTTTTGTATCCCCCACAGATACGGTGGGGCTGGGGCCATATATGTGTGGGCGTCACCTACACAATACATGTGTGCCCTTATGCACTCCAGAGGTCAGTGTATGTAACAGTGGTATATGGCCTGTATTATTGAGTCTAGGGGGAGCACCATAAATGACCTAGGCTGTTACAAAATGTGGGGGTATCAGGGGTGAGCTGCCTTAAGGTATCTGGATGTACAGTACCGTATACTTCACTTATATTTATATTACTTACCTGAATTGGGTTAATGCAAGCCTACTGCCTCCTGCCATACAGACTGTTCTGTTTGTCAGTGTGCTTGTGATGGTGTCAGTTATAGCTGTTTATGTAACAGTTACAACCCATTTGGTCAAATGAGGTCTTTACCACCTACTGAGTTTGTACAGAGTGTAGATAGAGGCTGCTGAACTATGCATCTGCATTGCATATTGTTGATTGTTTAGTATCCTGTAGCCCAGACTGTCTTCACTATTGTACAATTTGAAGGACTTGACCTGGACAGCAATAGTTGTGAACCTTTCCAGTCTACTGTATTAGTCTAACTGTTTCACAGTTGCATTACTCTGTTTATATGGATGTCAGTGTCTGAACAGCTGTGTGACATGGCATATAGAATTGTAATAGCACACAATTAAAGGCTTTCCATTTCTGCAAACCTGTGTGCAGTGTTTTTGCTATGGCCTCTCTGTGGGTATGTGTTGCAGGCAACGATTGTCATTTGTATGGGTGGCCCATACAGTGTCCAGTTGTTCAGGTGTTAACTGTAGGCATATTGTGTGCACCTTCTACACATGTATCTTCCGATATATATATATATATATATATATATATATATATATATATATCTCATGTATGTATATATATATATATATATATATATATATATATATATATATATATATATACATGTGTGTGTATATTTGTATCTGCATATCTGTGTCTGTGTATCTGTATCCTGGAGATGTTGATGGCTTCCACATATTACATTTCCTATGGGAGCCAGACTGTACTGCATGATATGTTACCAATACCAGCCTGACATCACAGAGGTGGGATGTAGTACTATTAACATCTTGTGCCCATGTCATGTCAGGTCCTGGTTATGGGATCTGCAACACTTGGTAGTGTATTGCAGGGTGGACATGTTTGGCTGTGGGGGGGTTTGCCAATTACTAAAATACGTATATTGTTTGGGGCCTCCCAACCCCATTGATGGTGCATGTGGACATATGTGTTTCTATTAATCTAACATTGCTATCTCTGGATGTATGCCCATATATACTTATATAGGTATATATATTTGCTTACATATTTCTATGTCCATATATACCTACGGAGATATACATCTGCGTACATATATGTAACCTGCTGTGTATATGTGGGCATATAGGTGTTGTTTTATATATATATATATATATATATATATATATATATATATATATATATATATATATATGTGTGTGTGTGTGTGTGTGTGTGTGTGTGTGTGTGTGTGTGTGTGTGCGCGTAGATTTGCATGTATATATGTTCATATATATACATATATATATATATATATATATATATATATATATATATATATATATAGATATAGATATATATATGTATATATTTCAGACTATTTTTATATATATATATATATATATATATATATATATATATATATATATATGTATATATATATGTAGTATCGGTTTAGATATGGATATCATTACACACACACATACATCTAGATGTTGGTATACATTTTCTGTACTGTTGCATGACTGTGCTGGTTGTTATGTTAATGACAACATCAACATTATGTGTTTGTGGCATTGGCTTAGTGGTAAATCACTTTAAGTATGGTGTACATGGTCTTGGGTTTGAGCCTTGCAGAGGCTGTTGATTTTGTTGCTGGGTGGAACACGGGCCGTTGGATACTGACTGATTGCGGCACTTTAAAGCAGTGCATCTTCATTAGACAATAATTTAGTTATCAGGAGGGGAACCTGTAATGCCATGTGTATACCAGAGTTGTGTGTTTTCCATATACCTGAATTAGATGTTCCTATTAGGTTTTGTGTGCATACCAGGCAACCTTGTGTGCCATGTATGCTTTGCAATACCTTCAAATAAAACCGTTAGTGTAAACAAAGTGACACATGACGTCTATTATTACCAGGGAAACATTCATCCCATGTGGGACAACCCAAAAATTGGGTATTCTACTTTCCTCTAAAAGCATGGCTACAAAGGTATGCATGGCTATGTGCATGGACTACAGCGTGTGGCAGACCTAGGATACTTGGGCAGGGGCAACATACAGGATAAGTCCCCAGGAGAGGAGGACTGGAGCGTGGGCAATGTGTGGTGGTGTGGTAGCTACAGGCCAATAACCAGGTAACCAGGGAAGGGATGATGGCTGCATGTGTGCAGCGGAGGGGGGTGGGGACTGTGGGTAAAGTAAATATGGGTCGAGGAGAGCCTGGGTTGGATGGGCCTGTACTGGTCGGCCCAGCTATTGGGTGAGGGAGAGGGGAATGTGATGTAAACATGTGAAACATAAAAGAAGATGAATTTAAATCCCTATTGAAATGAAACACTTGCAATAAAATTAACTTGGTAGTGTATTGCAGGGCAGACATGTTTGGCTGGGGGGGGTATGCCAATTCGTACAAGACTTATATTGTTTGTGGCCTCTCAACCCCATTAACAGTGCATGTGGACATATATGTTTCTGTTAATCTGCCATTGCTGTCTACAGATGTCTGGCCATATATATACCTATATGGGTATATATATTTGTTTACATATCTATAACTATGTCCGTCTATACCTACGGAGATATATATCTGTGTACATATATGTATCTTGCTGTATATATGTGGACATATAGGTGTTGACATATATATGTGTAGATGTTGGCATTTGCATGTATATATGTTCATATATTTGTATACATATATATATATATATATATTTATATATATATATATATATATATATATATATATATATATATATATATATAAACTATATATATAGATATGTTGTATCTGTTTAGATATTAATATATTTACACACATACACATACATCTAGATGTAGATATACATTATCTGTACTGTTGCATGACTGGGCTGGATGTTATGTTTCTGAAAACATCAGACTTATGTATATCTGGCATGGCTTACCGGTAAATAACTTTGTGCATGGTCCTGGGTTGGAGCCTTGCAGAGGCTGTTTATTTTGTGGCTGGGAAGAACATGTGCCATTTTATACAGAGTGATTAAGGCACTTTAAAGCAGTTGTACGTGGGTTTACACAGGTTTGCGCATAGCTAAGCACTGCTAACATTCGGTTACAGTTTCATATACTCAGCTTCCACATTGCTTAATCTGTGCAGGCAGTGCTTTCCCCCGTGCAAATGCACATAAACACACTTGCTAGTGCTTACATATGCTTACTACTGCTTAGTTGTGATTACACCTGGTTACTAGTGCCTTATTCATGTTGATACTGCTACTTCACATGTCCCGCAGTACTCTAGTTCATACATATGTGTTATTTGGTGGGTTTTGCAACAAAACTATTGGTTATAACGTGCTTTGCAATATAAAAGAGACTGTGCTGCAGTGGAACTTAAACCAGGATTGACTGCTTATGAGGCAAATGCCCTTCCCACTACAGTATTGTTGTACTGCTTCACTTGCATATAGCTTGCTTTTATCCTCTTTTTGCTTTTTAAGCTACATTAACCGTAACTAAGCGATGGGAAAACCCACGCGCCTACGGTTAAACTTCGTCCCTTTCATTTCAAATAAATATTTATTTTTATTTTCTTTATTCACTATTGCTCTTATACATACGGGGAGATGTTGTTGGGGGTATGCGTACATCTCACTCATTGTTTATTACTTTTCTGCAATCCTTCATTGCAGGGGCATCTATATTCTGAGAGCTCTGCTCTCAGACATGCCCCCTGCAGTTGTACACACTCCATGTAAGCCTAGGAGCATGGCCAGCACGCTTTCATAAATATGCATGGTGCACTGCCATCCTCCTTCTATACAGGCACTTCCGTGCAGGACTAAGCTAGTCCTGCACAGTAGATTAGTGTATCCTGGTGAGTGAGTTGCATTCTAAACCACTGGCAATTATTAAATAGTTCTGAATGCCTGCAGTATATCAAAAGGATAGTTTATATACTAGCCAATAAAATGACACTTCTGCTAAAAAAATTAGGATTGTGTTTCTCTGTTATTGTCTCTTTTTAATGACAACAAAACTTAATATCTCAGAATGATTTATTATGGAAAGTTGGAATCTTAAAAGAAAATATTTTTCATATGTTTGTTCAGATACTATTAGACATAACATTTAAGAAAAAATACAACTGATTCTAACAGCAGTACTAGATTAAAGTGTATTAACTATATATAAATAAACTGAAATACAAGGTACAGTGTGACAAAAACCAATAAACAAAAAAAAAAAATTGAATTTGAGAATAATGAAACCGGATAAAGGGGGTGGGGTGGTTCTTATGAGTTCCATTACATATGAAGGTAAAATGCTTAATATATTATTGGAAGAGTCAAAATATAGTAATGTTTCTTTTAATGACATTAATATTGGTTATAAGAGAATTTACACCACATTATATGATTTGTTTCTGGAAGGATTTATTGAACATAGTATGTTTGAATTTTTACATAATAATAAACCAAAAATTCCATCAATTTTCGGCATTCCCAAAGTGCATAAGAATTTGGAAGACCCCCCTTTATGTCCTATTGTAGCAGCAGAAGGTTCAGTGATATCACCTTTTGCAAGATATATTGATACTAAATTGAAGAACATAATGTTTAAAGGGAGGTCTTATTTGAAGGACTCATGGGATTTTTTAAGAAAAGTGAAGAATATTACTACAAATAAAGATGTTATTTTGGTTACTATAGACGTAGTAGACTTGTTTGGTTCAATACCGCATGAAATAGGATTAGAATGGTTTGAAGAAGCTATAAGATCTTTTCAAGAATTAAAAGATGATGAAATTTATACCTGTGTCAATTTGATGGAATTGGTTTTAAAACATAATTATTTATTCTTCCAAGGAGAATATTACCATCAACTAAGTGGGGTAGCCATGGGAGCAAGATGTGCTCCCATATATGCCAACATGGTTTTAAATACATGGGAAGATAAATGTATCCATCATAGTGCATATAGAGAATGCTGGAGTTTATATAAACGGTTTTTGGATGACATTATTATTTTTTGGAAAGATAGTATAGAAAGGTTAGAAGAGTTTATCAAATATGTTAATGGCACTACCACTTTTTTAAAATTTACCCATGAAATGAACACACAGAGTATTAATTATTTAGATGTGATGATAGAAAAAGACGGTGACAAATTTAAGTCTAAGGTTTTTAGAAAAAAAACTTTTTCCAATTCATATCTACATTTTAAAAGTGGACACCCTTTACATCAAAAGCGTAGTATTGTAAAGGGTCAAATGGTAAGGATTTCTAGGATGACATCCAATGACCAAGATTTTATTGTAGAATTGGAATTTTTGGTGGATATGTTTTTGGAGAGGGGTTATCCACTTGACTTTTGCAACCACATTAAAAAATATATTATTCAAGGGAGAAATAATAGGTTTGCACCCATTTTGAATTACAATCTCTCTACTACTGGTGATTTTGGTCCAACAGAGCCTAAAGACCTAAATAAAGGAAAAATATACAGTCAGGCATTTATAACTGATTTTAGTGGGGATGCAGATGTCATCCACCAAGTGGTTCACAGAGAATGGGACAAGTTCCTTAACATCACTGATCTTAACTTAAACAAATCAAGAGATTATTTTAATATTATTTTTAGGAGGGGACGTAATATAAAGGATTGGTTGACAGTTCAACATAGACTGAGGAAGAAAAGCACAAAAATAGGGGGCACTTACCCATGTGGTATGTGTATGCAATGTTCATCTATGTTTAATTCACATAGCATTTTTATTGAAGCAAGAGATAGAGAAGTTGTTGGTAAAGTACATAGTAATTGCAATTCTTTTGGAGTAGTATACATTGTAATTTGTGAAATATGTTCGGCTTTCTACATTCGATAGACCGAAAGGAAAATAAGAAGAAGGGTGTATGAACATTTGAACGATATCAAAAACAAGAAAGAATTTAATGCACTATATAAACACATGAATACCTGCCCCCTAGCAAAGTATAAATTCTTCATTTTAGAAGAAATTCAGAAGGACGAGAGATGGGGTTTATGGGAGACTCACATGGAATACCGGGAATTATATTGGCAGATTGTTCTTGAGGCCAGTAAATTCCCAGGTCTAAACGACTATATCTCACTCACCCCAGTTTTGAAATTAAGGGCAGCTAAACTGTAATAATACCAGCATTGGGTTCACATGTGCACATATATATATATATATATATATATATATATATATATATA
Source organism: Protopterus annectens (assembly GCF_019279795.1). Taxonomy (NCBI): domain Eukaryota; kingdom Metazoa; phylum Chordata; order Ceratodontiformes; family Protopteridae; genus Protopterus; species Protopterus annectens. Next base: position 1,096,790,705 of record NC_056727.1, on the reverse strand, counting down.
TATATATATATATATATATATATATATATATATATATATATATATATATTTATTTACATGATTGTATATTTATATATATTTTAAAATAAATAAAATTTTTAAATAGTTTTAAATATTTAATACATTTAATATAACACAATATTTTATGGGTATATTATATATTATTTTTGTTTTATGTATATTTTATGTATATTATCAATATTATATACATATTTATGTATCAATACTTTTTGGGTTTAATATTTAATTCATATATATTTATTTAAGGTGTTATTTATATTCATTACATGAATTAATTCTCGTTACATTTCTATCTATTTCAAGTTTCACTTTGATTTTAGGTTAAAAGATGCAACAGGATTATATACCATTTTTGACCACTAGATGGGAGTATTGTGCCATTGATGAATTGATTTGTTTTTGGTTGAACGTTGTCTTAATATCATGAATTTTATACATGAATATATTAATAAACAAAAGATTAAAAAATTATTTAATGTTTTTAGTGCACCAAATACTGCACAAATAATACTTGTATCTGTAAAGTAGGGATACATTTAAAATAACTGTTTGCTGCATTATTTTAAAATCTGCACTTAAAGTTACTTTTTAGTCGAATTTGATCGAAAGTTTGTTTGTTTGTTTGTTTAATTTAACTGTTGAGGCTGCCCACTAAAGTGTGCTAGCCTGTGTAACTGATTTATCACTGTTTCTGCATTTTCTGTGTGTTTCTATCAAAAAACCAAAAAAACAAAAAAATAATCCTTGTTTTCCCGCCTCTCCTCGACTAGTTTAGACCAGTTTACAGGCATTGCTGTATTCTGGGCTGTGGTGTAGTTCCTGTGTTGTCCATTACCTTATTTGGATAGAAGGAAGTTTCTTTGCTCACCAGTGGGAGTGGGGAGCCTTGAGCAGCCTACCTGTCCCTGTAGGAAGTGACCTCAGCACAAGAAGCTGTACTAATTGGTTGTTTTGGACCATTTCTAGCTCTTCTGTAGTTCCCTGTTTAAAATCCGCGTTTGCATGACTTTGCGTGGTTGTGCGCATAGCGCAGCGCCAGTTAAACAAGGTTAAACTATTTCTGGCTCCGCCAAGTCTGCTCTTCAAATTTTCCCTTAAGGAAGCTCTACTCTTAGTATAATCAGACTACTCACTATATTATAAGCCTAGCACTTGTTCTCAATACTTCTCTACTAACTAAGCACTCTCGTACTAAGTAAAGCACTACATCTACCTACCACCCCTGTGAATATCCGCTTCCCTTAAAGGTACAGCACTCCCTTATACTGTTCTAGCATGTCGAGTGGTAGATTACTGGCGTCCTCTCCAGTTCAGCTGGTCAATCTGGGTATCTTGAGACAATGCTACAATTGTCTCATGTACACAGACAATCCTCTCCTCCTCCCAACAAACACAAATACATGTGAGAGATGCAACTATATAGCCAAACTGGAGGCTGAACTCTCTCAACTCAGGGCTGGCATGACCAGACAGGAGGAGATGGTAACCACACACACAACAATCCCATTCCCACATAGACCTACCACAACTGCAAACCAAACACATAAAAACACAAATACATACTCGGAGGCTCTAATAAAAAACTTACCAAAACAACAGAGGCTCCCAAAGCAGACATCCAAAAATCCACCACCTCAAAACAAAACACATGCAACACATACTTCAATAAATCAGTGTGTCAACCAATCACAGCCCTTAAGGCCAAACACCATGCCTGATACACTAGTAATAGGTGACTTTATAGTCAGACACACTGATGTCCCGCTGACCAGGCTGAACAAGGAGAGGGTGACTGTGAGCTGTCTATCTGGAGCTAGGATCCGCCACATAACACACACACTCAAGTCACTCCAAAGCAAGTACAAATATGACTCCGTCATTGTCCATGCTGGCGTGAATGACCTGAGATGTACCTCCCTGGACTACATGAAAAGAGACATAGAGGAGCTCTCCGATTATGTAGCCCAGGCTGGTATGACCCTGACCCTGAGCAGCATCTTGCCCTCACCAAGAATGATACCACAATACAAAGACAAGATGATCAGCTTTAATAATTGGCTCAAGTACTGGTGTCATTCTAAGGGGATCCAATGTCTGTTTGCCTCGGATGACATGTTGGACAAGCCACGCTGCTTCACAAGGGATGGCTTACACCCGTCACCACTGGGCTTCCAGATATTGGCTAAGGCTCTTGCCACCCCCATAGTGCCTTTTTTAGGCAAGGCTCAAAAGACAAACCCACCTCCTTAGAAAACAAAAAAGGAAAAAAATTAAGGGTAATGCTGCTCAACGCCAGAAGTCTAAATCTCAAGATGCAGGCACTCGATGCACTCCTCAGCATGGAGAACATCGACGTCTGTGCAGTAACTGAAACCTGGTTCAAGGCTCCTGAGAGCACCCCAGCACTACCAGGCTATACCTCGTATCATGCTTTTCGGCCTCAAAACCCGGGCCGAACCACAAAGGGAGGGGGAGTGTCCATATTCATCAAGGACACCCACACCTCCAGGTTAGTAGCAACACATGAAGAATCAGAGACCATACAGGTGCAACTAACCATAGACAAAACTGCTATACAACTGGTAGCATATTACAGACCACCCTCCCAATCTCAGAAACCCCACTCAGCCTTCCTGAAGACATTGGAGGATATGAATGTATCACAAAATACCATCATACTGGGAGACTTCAACTACCCAAACATATATTGGGTACATTATTCTAGCCCTAATACCCTAGCCCAAAGGTTCCTGGAATTCATAAATTCAAATGCACTGGAACAACTAGTCACCTCTCCCACTAGGGGAGATAATATACTAGACCTGATCATCACAAACATGGGGACAAAATGCTCCACACCGGAAGTATACCCCTCACTAGTGAGATCTGACCACAAACCAATCACCCTGGATATACATATCCCACCTCCACCCCAGCACAAAAGACCACAGTGAAAAACTTCTCAAAAGCAGACTTCACTCTTCTTAAGACTGAGATGGTATCCTTTAAGCCCACTGTGCCAGTGGATACCACATCCCACAATGCCGAATCCTTCACAAATGCTTTCTATGGACATCTCCAAGAATGCATGGATCATGCAATCCCAAATAAATCCAAGTCCCTCTCCACCAAAGGCAAGCGTCCTGTCTGGTGGACCTCAGCCATTAACAAATTGTATAACAAAAGAAGGAAGCTACTGCACGTCAGAGCAAAATCCCATGAAGGGAAGACATCTCTGATCAACATTAGCAGAAAACTACATTCTCTCATAAAAACATCCAAGGCCAACTTTGAGAGAAAAATCGCTAAGGATACTAAAGATAACCACAAAGCCTTCTTCAGCTATGTTAGAAACCTAGGCGGAAACCTTCAGATATGTTCAGAGTTAGTTCACAACAACAAAAAATACACTGAACCCACAGATATTGCCAACATTCTGGCTGACAGGTTCAGTGCAAATTTCTCCCCTCCCTCACCCCCAAAAGAAGAAATACTTATCCCAGCTGAATGTAATCTCCCTGTCATCTCTGATGTCCAAGTGAGAACCGCCCTAAACAAAGCTAAAAACACTGCATCAATGGGACCTAACGGTATCCCGGGTTGCGTGTTACGTAAACTCCAAGAGGAGCTAAACCCACACATAAAAATGTTATTTAACCTTAGCCTTACTTCAGGGTATGTACCTGAACACTGGTGTACAGCAACAGTGGTCCCACTCCACAAAGGGGGTACCTCTACAGACCCTGGGAACTACCGCCCCATAAGCTTAACCAGCCTGGTCTGCAAAGCTATGGAAAGAATCATTATGGAACTCATAAACAGAGACATAGGGGACCTACAGACACTTGACCCCACCCAGTTCGGCTTTGTAGAGGGCAGATCCTGCCTTTTGAACCTGGTTGACTTTTTCAAAACAGTCACTAGAGCCATTGATGAGGACAAAGCAGTCCATACAGCCTACCTGGACTTGGCTAAGGCCTTCGACACAATACCCCACTCAGGCATCATAGATAAGCTCAACAGCTTAAACGTAAACCCTTATGTCACTAGATGGGTTGCAAACTGGCTAAAGGACAAAACCCATAAAGTTAAAATCGCTGGAGCAATGTCAGACTCAAAGCCAGTCACAAGTGGTATCCAACAGGGATCTGTCCTGGGACCCCTCTTGTTCGGCATTTATTTCTCAGATGTTGAAGCAAACATGGGAGGGCTGTGGCTGACAAAGTTCGCAGATGACTGCAAACTAGGTGCCATAGTCAATACACCAGCGGACACATACATCCTACAAAAAGGCCTCATAGAAACGGACAACTGGTGCCGGAGTCACGGCCTTAAACTAAATGCCAAAAAATGTATAGTCATCCCCTTTGGGAAAAACAAAGTACCCACAAATTATCACATAGACAGCAACCCACTGAGTACAGAAAAAGTAATCAGAGGCCTAGGGACCCAAGTCGACAGCAACCTCTCATTTGACACCCACATTGCCAAAGTGGTTAGAAAAACATTCTACCTTGCACACCTCATCATGAAGGGATTCACATCCAGATCCAAGGATGTCATTGTACCCCTATACTCCTCCCTCATCAGACCCATGATTGAGTACAATGCCCCATTTGGTATGTACCTTACCCGGCATTTGCAACAGCTGGAGAGACCACAAAAGTACCTCACCAAGAGGATCAAGGGTCTCCAACATATGTCTTATTCTGCCAGACTAAAGAAACTTCAGCTCTATTCAGTAGCATACCGCCTGCTCAGAGGTGATCGCTGCCTGACGTACAAGGCCATGTCCAATCAGGATCTGATGGACATGCTCCACCTCAAAAAATCCAAATCCATCAGGACCACGAGAGCTAAAGACTTAAACCTCGGCACAAGTATGAATAGGACATGCTGGAGGGATAGATTCATAACCCAGAGGCTTCCCATGCTTTGGAACAAGATCCCAGTTCATATTAGGCAGAGCCCCTCACTGACTCTCTTCAAGAGAAATCTTGATGAGTGGATGGGAGATCGTAAGTTTACCCCAGGGGTCACATCTGTGTCACTGCTAGACAGGGGCACAGAAAACTAAATATATTGTGTCACTACTAGACAGAGGCACGGCATTCTAAATTTATTCTGTACATTTTTTGTACCATTTCATGGGGTGGCAAAAGCCACATCACTATTGCTAGGCTTACAAATGCCCCAGGGCAGATAGCCTAGTACTATACTATGAAACTATGAAACTATGAAATGTATACATATGTTTGGATGAGTTTTTCATTTATATTCATATTCATGAGGATTGTTTTTAACAGCTTTTATTGGTTAATTTAAAATTTGTCAACATATATAAATGTGTTAATTAAATTGTGCCATGTCTGATGACGTCTTACAGCTTATTGATGAAAAACGTGGTGAATTGTCTAAAGTTTAACCTTGGAATAAATCAGTTAAAATTTCTTGGCTGTCCGGTGCGGTTTGTCCTCTCCACAGTGTTTTTTTTTGTTTAACTATATATAAATGTTCTATTTTACAATGACTGGTTATTAATATTCCAAAATGAGCACACTGTCAGCCCAATCAGCGGGCCCATTGTAAATCCTAGCATATACTAATGGAAAAAGGTCCAGTCACATGGACTTTTTTCCATTGCTATATACTGTAGGTTTATTTATTTATTTTTAACAAAAATAAAAAAAAAAATATCTGTAATCTAGATACCAGATGTAGCAGAGAGACAGGACAGAGGAAATACTAGGAGAATCAGGTACGTTATTGAAAACTAAAGACACGTACCTGATTTTCCTTCTATTTCCAGCATTCTGTGTTTCTCATACCCATGAACTGTCCAAAGCTTTTTTTTATAAAAAAAAAAAGAAAACAAAAAACAGAGCAACTGAGACCTTCTTTTCTCCGCTGCTTCCTTTCCAAAGCATTGATGTACTGCGTGTGTGTGGGAACGCAAGTCCCATATGCATTTGCAGTACATCAAAAAAAGCAGCAGGATATTACCAACCATGGAAGGACAGCACAGCGCTGTTATACAAAGACACTATTTAAGAAAAGTAAGTCCCCAGGATTCACTAATCCTCTGTGTAAGACTAGATTAGTCTTACATGGAAGAGCTAGTTTAAGAGTAAGACGGCAGCGTGCCATGCATATTAATGAGGGCGCACTACCTCAACTCTAAGGCTAACACAGAGCGTGCACTAGTGCAGGGGGGTGTGTCGGACTGCCAAGCAGTCCAAAACTCCACACCCCTGCAAGTCTGACACTCAGGAAATGTCTACTTACATGTGTGAGTCCGCTGAAATGTGTACATACCCAACACTACACTCTCCCACATTCTAGACCCCTGTACAATCATAAAATGTAAAAAATATTTATTTATTTTTTTTATTATTTCCGATATAGCTGCCCGTATTTGCATGTGTTTGCACAGGTTTGCCCATTGCTTAGCTACAGTTAGCAGTTTAGACACTGAAGAGGATAATAAGAAACATATATGCAAATTAAGCGAAATGGCGATAGCGTAGTGATAGAGCCTTTGCACAAAGAGGAGGCATTTCTGGTTCGAGTCCCACCACTCCCCCCTCTATTTTCTGTTGTAAATCTGTATATAAAAATAATCCCTGACATTTATCATTTACATTTTTATAAAAAGCATTGAAATGGCCTATGTAGTAGTGAACTAATTTTATATATATATATATATATATAAAGAAGGTGAAATGGTTATGCATACTGATGGATGCATGAGTAACGTATTTTAAGCAATGTGAAGCACTGCTAAGCAAAGTTTACCAGTATTAAGCATATTTAAATGTAATTGCTCATAGCTGAGCACTGTGTTAACTAGCGCAATGGCTTTGCGTGTAGCTGCGCATCATGCCAACTAGCGCAAACAGAGCATGTTTCCGTGGAGTTGCGCTCCACGCTAACCAGTGCAATGTCGGGCAACGTCGGGCAAGGTTGAGCAAAGTCAGCTAAACACAGCCACACCACCTAGCCGGTTTGGCCAGTAGTAAAATAAAAAATAATGACAGGGCTTGAACCTGGGACACTGTGCACCATAATCACGGTACTGAACCACTAAGCCATGACAGCATTTCACAACCATGCACTTTCAACACACACATACATATCAATGGAAGTTTACCCATTGCTAAGCAGGTGTGCCTTCATCTGAATTTTTTCAAAACTGGCCAATCACAAATAAGTGCGGGAAATGAGGCATATTTAAGCTCCATAGGTGGGAATACTTGCCATAACTGGTTGTAGCTCCCATCTGCAGGCAGCATGGCCGGTGCTGGAGAGGGCTCTCGATTTTGAGTGCAACATTGGGGCATTGAAAAGTCAAAAGTAATGTTTTGGCTCCTTGTCCATAATCATGAGGATAGACTCCTGCGGGGCCATTACCAGGGCACCCAATACAAAGGGGAAGCCTGGAATCGTCTAGCTCATGAACTCACAAGTGCCACAGGATGGGTAAGCAGGTCACATACCACGACGCAGACCTGAAGAGACGCAAGTAGGATCAACTGGACCAGTGGATCCAGGAGGCCCGTGGGATGGAAAATGCCCTACTACTAAGTAGCCATGGAATTAAGTATGTAAGAATTGCTATTCTAGTCTATACTATGGATAGGTATGTCTCAATATCACTTCATTTACTTCACAGCTGCAGGTGTCCGCGCTGCGAACCAGCAAGCCTATGCAGATAGGCTGCTAAGGCTGCGCCCCCAGGCAGGTTAGTAATTATTCTGCATGTACTGTTATATAAAATAAATGAGAGAGCCTCTACAAAACTGTTTTAAGACTTTAATAAAGGTATAATTCCTGGAGTGTGTCTGTGTCATTTTCTTTGATATGTTGTACTCTTGCATTATTGAAATAGTACTGTTGTATTAAGCGCTGTTAACCCACACTTGGGTAGGCCCATATAAAGTGGATGAAGGGAGTGCCAGTAGCTTTTAAGCATATTTACAGTCCTCAACTGTTGGTTCATGCCCAGCATGTACAGGTTAATCTGGCACATGAATAGCTTGGTATTGTGTTCCCCAGAAATGTCAGTGTGCTGCCAGAAATGTAGGGAGCTGTTAACATATAACTGATAATTACACCTGAACATATATAGATAATTATAGGAAAGTAGAGCTGTCAGTGTACCATCTCAGCAGTAGTGTGTCTGAGCAACTCACAAAATATGCAGCAGTAACATCTGCATCCCGGACAGTTTGTATGCAGATACAGCTCATGTATATAAAGATCTAGCAAAACCCATTTCACAATTTAAGGACAATTGGGTAGTGTAATAATACATGTAGGGGACATATAACTGCAGTTAATAGGAATGTAATGTAAACTAGAAGGATATATAAGTTGTTAATTGAGCTATCTTTTTCCACCCTACTGTATGTGCATAAAAAATGCAATTCCACACCTCAATGGGTATGTCTAATCTCAAATCATTTGTTGGGACATATGTCCTATTGGTTTATAAATATCTGCAATTATTTTTATGCATGTGCCCTGTTCAAATACCACAATATTGGTGGCCTGTTGCCATAAATTAAACCTGCATGCTGCTGTAATGTCCACTGTTATTCTATATATGCATGTGGTATGCTTGCTGTTCAACTGTTGGAACTCTAGTGTGTTGGGTTAATGGGAATACTTCTGCATGCTGTTATAACTAATTGGGAATGCTGTTGACTGTTACTAACCCATATTTTCATTAAATCCTCCAAAACATAGAACGTATGGGAAGGCTGGTCCCAGCGGACCCACCTGTCCCACCTCAGCTGGCGATGGCACCTGGCACCAGCAGGTCCAGTGCCCAGCCTGGGACCTCCTCCTCCATTGGCCCTGTGCCACCTTTGGGTGGAAGCGCTGCAGGGGATGGGGCTCGTCCCCCCCATGCAAGCGTGGGCGGAGGAGGGCCACCTATCACCCTACGAATGGTCCGGGCTGTGGTGCGTAGAGAGATTGAGCGTTCTGTCGCTGATCCTCTACACCAGCTTGAGGCATGAGTAGCGTGACTCATGGGTGAGCCTTCCCCTCCTACGCAGCCCCCAGCAGGGGAAGGTTCATGGGTGAGCCTTCCGCTCCTATGCAGCCCCCAGCACAGCCACCCTCTGGGTTGTGAAGGTGCAGTGGTGACTGCCCATGGGCGGGGATCTCAGTTCCACTGTTGCCATCTCTGGGCTCATGGGCTTGTGATTTCCAAACATCCTTCCCCATCAATGGTGTTCACCCACCACATGTGTCATATTCCGCCCCTGTATGCATCTTGTTTGTCTTGTCTGTTTACCTCCCCAACCTACCTCCCCAAATATACCTACTTCCCCTACCCCACATTCCACTCTCACCTGAAAAAAAAAGGGCAATCTGTTCCCAAAAAAAAAAATTACACCTCATACATAGCCGCCCATTTTGCACACATGTCCACTGGACACATGAAATGTTATTTAATTGGCATTACAACATACTTTGTTGTCCTCACCCCTCTCTCAGGGGTGGAAGGTTTCATATCTACCTCAAAATTTATTGCATATGCAAAGCTGTTGCTGTTGAAGAAATGGGTAGCTATGGACCTTCCCTACACCTGTTCTGCACATCCAGAGCTATTTTCCATACTGTCTTTCCATCTTTGTGCACCTTATTCACCACTTTCCTATCTCCCCATTTTTATTTTCTTTCAAAGAAATTAGCGCGGGGGTGAGCAGGAGTAAGGACTATTAAGCAGTAGTTAGCATGTTTGTGCAGGTTTGCGCTTGTTTGCGCTTGGCTAAGCAATGTGGAGCAATGCGCAAACCTGTGCAAACCCGCTTACAACTGCTTAAAAGTGCCTTAGCCACGCTGTATGTGAGGGCCCTTGTTCTGCTCAGGAGCAAAATAAAACACCTCTCTAAGTCTCGAACCTTGCATACACTACACAACATGAAGTACCACTAAGCCACGGTAGACATACATCAAGTTGGTGCTTAAATAATTATATAGGTTCATAGGTTCATAGGTTCATACTAGGCTATCTGCCCTGGGGCAATTATAAGCCTAGCCCGATTTTGTTTGGCTTACGTCACCCCTTGATTTGAGTATACTGTGCCCTTTTTAAGGTTTAGTTTGCTGTGCCTCTGTCTAATAGTGACACAGAAGTAATCCCCGGGACAAACCTACGATCCCCCATCCACTCATCTAGATTCTTCTTGAAGAGATTCAGTGAGGTGCTCTGTCTAACATGAATTGGAATTCTGTTCCAGAGCGAAGGGAGCCTCTGGGTTATGAATCTGTCCCTTCAGCAAGTTCTATTTATTTCAGTGCTGAGGTTCAAGTCCCTCAAGCGTGTGGCTCTAAGGGATTCAGATTTACTGAGGTGGAGCATGTCCATTAATTCTGGATTGGACATAGCTTTATATTTTTGCATAACCATAAAACACGAAAATATCACAATAACGCCAACTTTAATACATGAAGCTTTCGGGTGTTCTACCCTTCATCAGCATATACAAACATATTTTAACTACATTTATATAGAGGTCCAATTAATGTCACATGTTTATACCAGCCACTAAAATCACATAAATAAAATTTGCATGAAATTATTTTGTTTTAAAACATATTAGACATTATATTCTGCATTTAAAACACATTAATATCCATGTAGACCATAAAACTAATTTAAAAAGAGAATATGTACAAAAATTCTAAATATTAATCATAAATTATCATACTGTCGTTTCACTAACACAGGTTTTATGCTGATGGCATTATTAAGGCCAGGGGTCACATCAGCTTGCAATCTTATTATCCAATGTAGCTCCCTGATTTCCAAAGCATTATTTATGTCACCACCCCTTATACCCAAATCTACTATATCAATACATCTAAATAATTTCATGCAAATTTTATTTATGTGATTTTAGTGGCTGGTATAAACATGTGACATTAATTGGACCTCTATATAAATGTAGTTAAAATATGTTTGTATATGCTGATGAAGGGTAGAACACCCGAAAGCTTCATGTATTAAAGTTGGCGTTATTGTGATATTTTCGTGTTTTATGGTTATGCAAAACTATTGACTTCTGACTTCTACCAATATCCTGTGAGAAGAATACTTTATTGCAGTTGACGTCCGTAGGAGGTGACTATACCAGCTTTGTTTGTGCTGCACTACTTGTATTGAACTTTCTAATTTCGTTACTTGGTGGCAACTTGAAAAGTGAACATCTAGTGAAAACGGAATGGCGTCTACCATTAAACGGCTACTGACTAAATCAAATAACCCATTGTTACAGCTTCAAAAACAGCCGGTAAAATCTTCTAATTTGACTTTGGCTAGTGAATCAGATGAACTGCATAAGCTGTTAAATGTTTTTGAGAAGAAAGTCACCACATACAAACAATTACAATGGCAGAAATTCAGCTTCACGGCTTATCTTGACTTGGGCATAGCACCTCGGGGACTACGAGTGCTCAAAATGCCGTCTTATGGCAATACGTATGAGGATTTATTAACAAAATGGCAACAATTAAATCTAGAATTAAGCGCTAGTTACATGCGCTTAATGAATGAATTTTTTGAGGGTGTTGAGCTCTCATTATTGGATGAAATTGTAGCGATTGAGACAAAAATTCTTGAAATCCTAAAAGGGGACAATGAAAATGATAACTACCAAATACTGCTGGAGAAAATACGCTTACTTGACAACAAACTTGAGGCACAAAAAAAGCGTAAATTATTAAGGGACATTGATGACTACAAAAATGGTCACATTTTCTCTTGGCCGAAAGCAGAATATAAACGACCCAATACATATAGTAATTCACTTCGTGAATCGGAAGGTAACAAAAAGAAAAAAACTCAATTGCTGGATAGACTAGATACATTTGAAACTCCCTCTACACCTACTGAACAATTGACGAATCAGCAGGAAGAGTTACAGCAAGGCGTGCAATCGACGCCTGAACGTCACGTAGAGTTGCGAGGAATAGGGGAAACAGTAATGGCGACATCTAGTATGAACAGCAAGGGTCCGACAGTAGTAAATGCCACAAGTACGACACAACAACTGGATGTACATAAGAAGAAACAAACAGATATTTCGTCTTTTTTACCATTCCGCTTGAGCTGTCCGGAGAAAATTCCTTCATACAAAGTGAGGGCAGAAAGAAGCCCAATGCAAAGAACAACACAGCAATCACTGCAGGGAGCGAAGAGGAAGAACGACAGCCCGAGAAAGACGAACAAGACACCGCGAAGATGACCACTACAGACTTTACTTTAGTCAAAGGTACTGTGAATTTGACAAGGAGAAATTTCCCTGATGATTACTATAATTTGCTGAACAATGGATTAAAATTTATTCCATTTAGTACGGACAACTTGGTCAATATGTTAATAGACCTGAAGTTGTTTGCCAGAAGTTTAATGTTAAAGCTTTTGTTCCCTAATTCTAACAATAATAACAGCTGTTATAAAAAATTAAGTACATTTGTTCCACAGTTATCACCAGTATTAATAGCCTTCGTGAATATAGTGGAAATAGAACTAAGGGCAATGTGTTCATATAGAAATGAAAGGAGATATAATTTGACATATAATGAATATAAAGCATTGACTTCTATGAAAAATAATAATGAGATTATTATTAAGCAGGCTGATAAGGGTGGGGCAACTGTGATAATGGAACGTACATTTTATATGAATGAATTTAATGCATTTCTTTCTGATGAAAAAACATTTCAAAAAATTTCTTTCATGGATGTTAAAAATCAAATAATGCAGGTAAATATGCAGATATATGACATGCAGTTAAATGAACAAATAACATTAGAGCTTTTTAACTATTTTTCAATCCCATGTCCCAGGATACCACAAATATACGGTATACCAAAGATACATAAGTCACTCTCTAACCCTCCACTGAGACCTATTGTCTCAGGAAAAGGGTGGGTGACAGAATCTATCTCAAAGTATCTACAAAAAGAGTTATCTAAATTATTGCCACATTGTACTACTGTTATAAAGGACACTACACATTTCTTGCATAAATTAAGTGAATGGTACATTAATGTAAAGGAGAACAGTATACTTGTAACATTAGACGTTGAGTCGTTATTTACAGTAATACCAATAGATTATGGTGTGGAAGCTGTAAGGACGTTACTACTGATGTATTCAGTGGTTCAGCCTAATGAGATTGAGAATTTATGTTCACTCCTTGATTTAGTATTAACAAAAAATATATTTATATTTGATGGTGTACCATATAAGCAACTTACAGGGGTGGCCATGGGGACATCGGTGGCTAACACCTTCGCGAATGTTGTCCTATATCTTTGGGAAAAGAATTATGTATTGAATGATTTGAATGATTTAAATAAGTATGTAAAATGTTATACAAGATTTGTTGATGACTGTTTTTTTGTCTGGGAAGGGACTGAATATGAATTGAATAGTTATTTAACTTATTTGAATAGTACTACACCATTTTTTAAATTCAAGATGAATCATTCTAGTAATAATATAACATACCTAGATGTACAGATTTATATGAAAGATCAAAAACTTGAAACTAAGATACATAAAAAAGATGTACAAGTGATGCGATATCTGAAGAGAACTAGCATGCACCCAACACATATTTATAGGGGCATAGTGAAATCTCAGTTAATAAGAGTAAGTAGGTTAACAACAGAGAATGATTTATATAAAAAAGAAATACAAGAAATGAAGCAGGAATTTAAGAATGGAGGATATTCGGATGTTATGATAGAGAAATGCATTGATGAAGTAAATAAGGGTAGAGAACATGAATATGGACCAATATTTAATTCTATAACCAATGGGAGACCAACTCAATTAGAAGTACATAAAAGGGTAAGAAATGATAAGGTTAGGTACGTAACTACATATAATGGATATAGCCATATGATTTGTACAATTATAGAAAAAAATTGGCCAATACTAATGGCTATGCCTGAAATAGAGCAAATAGTGGGATCTAGACCCAGCTTTGCCTATAGAAATCAGCAATCATTAAAAAACACTTTGTGTTATAAGGACTTCTATAAACAACATCATGGATCACAAGTCAAATTAGGAACGTACAAATGTTATAATTGTAGCTGTTGTGAAGATATAATACAATCAAATGAACCCTTTAGACACCCAACAAGTAATATCAGCTATATCTTTAAATGTAGGGCTACCTGTAATACATGTCAACTGGTATATCTTGCTACATGTGATAGTTGTGAAAAATTCTATGTAGGTAAGACAACCAGAAGACTGAAAGATCGTATGATTGAACATAGATCAGAAATTAATAGAAAAATTCAAACTAATGCCCTATATAGGCACATTATGGAAAAAACAACACATAGATTTAAATTTAGATGTATTGATATAGTAGATTTGGGTATAAGGGGTGGTGACATAAATAATGCTTTGGAAATCAGGGAGCTACACTGGATAATAAGATTGCAAGCTGATGTGACCCCTGGCCTTAATAATGCCATCAGCATAAAACCTGTGTTAGTGAAACGACAGTATGATAATTTATGATTAATATTTATAATTTTTGTACATATTCTCTCTTTTTTTAAATCAGTTTTATGGTCTACATGGACATTAATGTGTTTTAAATGTAGAATATAATGTCTAATATGTTTTAAAACAAAATAATTTCATGCAAATTTTATTTATGTGATTTTAGTGGCTGGTATAAACATGTGACATTAATTAGACCTCTATATAAATGTAGTTAAAGTATGTTTGTATATGCTGATGAAGGGTAGAACACCCGAAAGCTTCATGTATTAAAGTTGGCGTTATTGTGATATTTTCGTGTTTTATGTTTCTGTTCACACACTACTATTATGGGAATCCAGTAGTTTTGACAGTAATTCTACATGACATGCTTTGGGTACTACACATCCTATATTCCCTTTACATTCATCCCTACTATTACATGTTATATTTATTTTAGCACAATGTTCTTGTGTAAGAGTCATGGCTTAGTGGTAGGTCATACAGACTAGTGTTTCCAAGGTCCTGGGTTCGGGACTGACAGTGGGATTTTATTTTGCTTTTGAACTGAGTACAGGACCTGTCAATCAAAGTGACTAAGGCACTTTTAAGCAGTTGTAACCGGGTTAGCGCTGGTTTGTGTGGAGCTCACACATGCGCACTGGCGGTTATCTCTGCGCACACACGCACACACCCGCTTACAACCGCTTAACAGTGCTTACTCTGGTGGACACCCTCGCTATTTTCTTTGAAAGAAATGAAAATGGGGAGACAGGAAAGTGGTGAAAAAGGGGTCACAAAGAGGGTAAGACAGTAGGGAAACAAGCTTGGGATTTGCAGGAGGGATGTAGGTAAGGCCCATAGCTGCCCATTTCTTCATCAGCAACAGCTGTGCATATGTATGTAATTTGGTGTGACATTTGAAACCTTCCACCCCTGAGAGAGGTGTCAGGACAACAATAATACTTGTACAGCCAATTGTAATTGATAGATTCCATGTCCAGCAGACATGTGTGCGGAATGGGCAGCTATGTATGGGGCGTAATTTTTTGTGGGTACAGAGTGCCCTTTTTTTTTTTCAGGTGAGAGTGGTATGTCAGGTGAAGGAAGTCGGTACAGCTGGGGAGGTAGGTTGGGTAGGTAAACAGACAAGACAAACAAGACGCATACAGGGGCGGTGTATGACACGTGTGGGGGGGGTTACACAATTGACGGGAATGGAGGTTTGGATATCCAGAGCCCATGAGCCCACAGATGGCAACAGTGGAACTGATATCCCCACCCATAGGCAGTTGCCACTGTTTCTTCACTGCCCAGGATGGGGCTGTGCTGGGGGCTGTGTAGGCCGGGCAACAGGCATGCCCGTAAGTTGTGCCACCCATGCCTCAAGCTGGCATAGGGGCTCGAGAACAGAGTCCCGAATCTCCCTATGCACCACAGTCCGGACGCTATGGAGGGTGAGTGGTGGTTCTCCTCCGGCCACACTTGCAGAGGGGGAGTGAGCCCCATCCCCTGCAGCGCTTCCATCCGCAGGTGGCACAGGGCCACCGGGGGAGGGTCCAGACTCGGCACTAGTGCCAGGTGCACTCGCCAGCTGAGGTGGGAGAGGTGGGTCCACTGGAACCAGCCTTCCCTGTCATCCTATGTTTTGCATTATGTCATGACAGTTTGGGTTAGTGACATATAATACCATTCACAATTAGTTGTAACAGCATGCATTAGTATTCCCACTAACCAAACACCCAGATATTCACACCATTGAACAGCGTGCATAACACATGCATAATTTGAACAGCAATACACAGTCCAACAACATGCAGGGTTAATTGATGGCAACAGGCCATCAGGTTTGGATGTATGAACAGGGCAGATGCATCAACGGACATGCAAATATATATGACCCAACAGGACAAACGTCCAGGGGTGTTAACTGTGATTGCACATACCATTTTCACGTGGAATGGGTTATATGTGGTTATAGGGTGGGGTGAAGAAAATAATATTAACACCTTCAAATACCAATACATATGCTGTACATTTCTAATAGCTACAGATATATACACACTACTGTTCTAACTACAGTTTCCTATATGATAACTATTTCAACTTGGTGATAGGACTGTTACTGCAATATCAATATATATTTTATTGTTCATACACATTCATATCTAGCTTTCTTCAGCTACATCATCCTGCTACATTTGCTTTATATAGCTGTAGACAAGTGTGGATGTTTGGTATATCAGACAATCATCCTATCTGCATATTGCAGACTGAGAGCAACATATCCAGATTTTGGGATACACATTCCAGATGCAGCAACACTTTGAACAGATTTCACTGTTTGGTTTTGATTCTCACATGCATTTCATTCTGTCTTGACTGCAGTATACTTTATTCAGGGGTTATTACTACTGTATTGCTGGATTCATGACACTTTCTCACACTCTCTCACTTGCTTTCATTTTACTATTCAGGATGGTACTTACTTCTAGGCTTTATTGACATGTTTTACCAGTAGTTATTACAATCCTTTCCAGCAGTCTCACTTCTGTCATGTTTCAGTATTTCAACAGGGATATATTTCACACATGTGATTTCATCATCTTCTGCAGCTATACTTTTCAGCCTGCTGCAGGTTGTGTACTATTTTCTTACAGGTGGGGCATTTTTATTTCAGAATTTATGTCAGACATTTTCATTTTTCTGTTTGGCTTACAGGCTGCAACACACTTTTGTAATCAAGCAATACCTGCAGACACTTTCACACTGTTACTTGCACATTTTATTTCTTAGTAACTACACTGTACTCTTTTGCTGACTGTCATACTTTTATATTTCTTTACAGTTACTGGTAGTGGATTACTGACCTGCCTGGTGGCGCAACCGCACCAGCGTATCGCCATAGGCTCTGCGGTTCGCAGAACGGACACCTGCAGCTGTAAAGTAATATTGGAATACACATCTCCATAATATCAGCTAGTTTAATTTCTTACATACATAATTAAATGTAACTTACTCAGTAGTGGGGCGTTGGGCATTTTCCAGGCCTCCTGGATCCAAAGGTTCAGTTGGTCCTGCTTGCGTCTCTTCAGGTCCGCATGGTGGTGATGGACCTGCTCACCAGTCCTTGGAATCCCTGTGGCACTGGTGAGATCATGAGCCAACTGGTCCCACGCCTCAGCCCTGTATGCTCCCCAGAGGACCTGGCCCTGCATGAGTTGGGCCTCATGATTGTGGACTAGGAGCCAGACCATGTACCTGGACTCCTCAACGCCCCACCTCTGTGCTCGAAAGCAACTACCCTCTCCTACTCCTGTCATTCTGCCTGCAGTTCAGTTCTACAATCGTTTATGCTGTGTATTCCCGCCTATGGGGCTTATATAGTCCGTTTTTCCTGCACATATCTGTGATTGGCCATTTTGGAATTGTATCAACTTCAGTAAACCTGCATTGTCATGCTCCAGTTTGTATTCATTCCTATATATTTGCTATTATTGCATTTATAGGTACTGCTGTCATGGCTTAGTGGTTCAGTATCTTGACTATGGTGTATAGTGTGCTGGGTTCGAACCTGGACACTACTTTTTATTTTTTATGACTGTCTAGACAAGCTGAGGGGTGTGTCTGTGTAAAGACAGTTTTGATACGGCTTGCTCAACGTTGCCCGTCGGTTAGCTTGTTTGCGGTGCGCAGCTCGCCAAAGCGGTACGCTGGATTAAGCCTCATTTGGCTATCAGCATGCATATTACGCTCAGCTCAGCTAGGGGCACTTAGATTCAGCGTGTTAAACCACTGCTCAGCTACAGGCACTCATTTTGCACCAGTTAAACCACTGCTCACGTACGGGCAGATGAACTCACCCTGTTAAACTGTAGCTCAGCTATGGGCACATCTGGCATTTTTTATTGTTTTGTTACCTCACATTTCTTCAATATAAATGGGCTATTTCATTACATTTTACATAAAATGTAATGTTATGTGTACATATTTGTCAGGGACTTGTTTCATGCTTATTTTGCTAAAAATAAAAATTGGTGTTGTGAGAGCTTGAACCATGAATGCCTGCTCTTTAGCGAACATCTCTACCGCTACACTATTGCTTCTTGGCTTACTTTGCATATTTAGTTCCGGTTAAACATTTTTACAATTTAAAAAAATATATAACATGTTTATTTATATATTTTCTGTTCATAGTCTGTGGGGGCATGTGTCGTGTTGTGTTTATTCACATTTCCGTGGACTCTGTCGTGGGTGTTTACTTTGGGCACTTTTACTCTTCTGGGGGCGTGTCCGCTTGCAGGGCTCGGCCTACGGACACGCCCCCTACTGTCTTACATGGACCGTGTTAGACTTAGGTGTGATTCAGCATGCTCTCATGAATATGCAGAGCATGCTGACATCACTCCGTTTAACTGCAGCCTCCGTGTATGAGTTATAACTCTTACACGGAGGCTCCGTGAATCCTGCCCTATGTTTTTCCTTTTTCTCCCAAATCTCAGCAGTGCCATACCTGAAGTAATTACTATTGTGAATGACCAAGCAATTATTTCTTTGTTGCTTGCATTGCTGAATTCGAGGATAACAATGCTAAACCCTCATGTTTAGCTGAATTAATATCTAGTATAATTTTTAATTCATATTGATATAATTAACAACTGCGGTTAATTTAAATAAAAATTAGCATGATTTCTCCCAAAATAATACAATACTATATTTTCAGACAATGCTAAAATCATTCAATTCAGGGGAGATCAAGAGGTTTGTACTCCTAACTCTCAATGTTTGCATCCTTAGCTTTTTGACAAAATCAAATTATGTCCTCATATTTCAAACAAAGGTTCTCTGGAGCCACAAGAACTACTTCAAGAAATGTAAATGGCAAACAGTTCAGCAAAAGCAAAAAATCTTTACAGCAATAGTGTTCATTAGATTATAGGTCTTAAATTAGATTCTGTATGCCATAATAAACATAGCAAATATTAATCATGAAATATTTTGTAATCAGCTTATAATATCTCAGTAACCACTCTAGCTACTCAAATATCAACAGCATTTTGTTTATCCATATGTGAGCTTCCGTATGAAGCTAAGCAGTTATGTCTGTGTTACTTGGTTGCTGGGATACATAGAAAAAATATGAAAAGTACATCAATAGAAAAAATATACAAACAGCGATTAAAAGCAGTGCTAGACAGTGATCAAATTTCTTTGGAATGTTGTTTCTCATTACATAACCTTTAAGATTAAGTCTATCAATAGCTTGTATGTATCATAGTTTTAGAATTACTAATGCAAATATGAACAGGCTCTATTAGATGCTAAGAGGCGTCAGCAGGAAGTAACTATAGAAACACCTGGAGGCATCATTAGACTGTAATGAGTTAAGGCAAAGTACACCGACGGATATTAGGATGGAACACAATCAATTCAGGTAAACAGAGGAGGAGATTTAAACATTCAGCTCTAAAGAGTCGAATGCTCACTACTGTGAAAATACTGAGTGACAAAGGCTGTGACAAAAAGGAAGTGTTTAAGAGTAGAAGAAAAACTTGCATACTATATTCTTTACAAGTAAATTAAAAATGAAATATGGCACAGAAACTGTGATTACCATGTGATATTGATATCTTTATACTAATTATAAAATTATTATTTACTCGGGAATATAAATATGGTAGAACAACAATTTATAAGGAGCAAATTTACTCTGCAAACACACATCTCATTTCTGAGAATTAAACTATTCAACAATATTTATTTCCTTTCTCAATTTTTTTTCAACTTCATTCCTGTCAACCATCTGGCTAATCTCCACAGTATAGTTACTAGCAGGGCAAGAGCACATTGCAATAAGATCTTCATCTAAGCATTCATCTGTAGACTTTTTGAGTGAGTGTGCACCTACCTTCTCCCTGCTATGCACGCCTGTAGACACCAGAGGGCATAGTGTGCATTACGAGTTAATGAGCATGTGCCATCTACTTCCATGAGTGATATAACCAATCAGAAGGCATTACCTCAATACTCTTTTCTCTCACCTCATCAACTCCCCAGCTGCCTGACTACTAATTGAACCTTGGGCATCTTGGTCATAGTCAGAGTAATATACCTCTGTGCCATGAAGTTGACTTAGAATACTTTTTATGTCCATGAAGATATAGCTGTAGCAATGACTTGGCAGAAAACATAAGACATTATTTCATTAGGTAATTAATAACACTTGGAAAACAAAGGTGGTTAGAACTGATTTTGTATAACCCCCAACAATCAGTAATGCTCTGAAAATCATGTGGATTTTTTTCAGACATTGTTCATTGGGGCAGCTGTCAAGTTTGGCCTCTTGGATTTTGTCATTTTTCATGTCAGAGTTTTTCCAAAGAAAAAAGTGTCTTTCTTTTAAACTTATTGGATGGCTGCTTTCAGATTATCTCAGACAAAATTTTGATTTCAGCTCTGTTATCCAACCTTATTTATTTTATTTCATTCCATTGCATTGACTTTGTTAACTCAGAACATTTACTGATTCTTCTGGATGTATTCTAGTCATAGTCTTCATGCAGGGCACCCTGAGCCCTCCTGTATCTACTATAAAAGTTATGAATGAATGCTATGTTAACATAACCATCAGCTTCTCAGTCAAAATAAATAGTATACACAGGTGCACAGAGATTAGATATCACAAAAATAAAAGCTGACATGATCATACACAGGGATACAGATTATGAAAAAGTGTTTACGCAAAGTAAGTATGATACATTATAGTCATAAAGATGTTTTCAGTAGCAGTTCATAGGTTCATAGGTAGGTACTAGGTTATCAGCCCCAGGGCCTATATAAGCCTAGCCAAAAAAGTTCCCTTGCTTTCGCCACCCAAGAATGTATTTTCCTGTGCCCCTTTCGAGCAGAGCCACAGAGGTGATCCCTGGTGTGAATTTCCTATTTCCCATCCAATTGTCAAGATTTTTCTTAAAGAGGGCCAATGAGGAGATTTATTTGACATGAATGGGTAGTTTGTTCCAGAGCATGGGAAGTCTCTGGGACAGGAATCTATCCCCCCAGCATGTTCTGTTTATTGTGGTGACAAGGTTTAGGTCCATGGAGCATGTGGCAAGGAGAGATTGGGATTTCTTTAAGTGTATCATGTCCAACCGATCCGGGTTTGACATGGCTTTGTATGTTAGGCAGAGGTTGCCTCTGAGTAGGCGATATGCAACAGAGTAGAGCTGGAGTTTTTTGAGACGGTCTGAGTATGGCATATGTTTGAGGCCGGTAATCCTCTTAGTGAGGTATTTCTGTGGCCTTTCTAGTTGTTGTAGGTGTCTTGCGAGGTACATGCCAAACAGGGCATTGTACTCTATAACAGGTCTGATGAGGGATGAGTAGAGAGGAACAATGACCTCTTTTTTTCTAGAGGAGAACCCCTTTGTGATGAGGTGTGCCATGTAGAAGGATTTCCTGACTACTGTGGTGATGTGATTATCAAAGGAGAGGCTGTTGTCCACCTGTGTTCCAAAGTCCCTTATCACACTTTTGGTGTTTAGTAGGCTACCGTCTATGTGGTAGTTCATGGGTGCAATGTTTTTCCCAAAGGGGATGACAATGCACTTCTTGGCATTGAGCTTGAGGCCATGACTTTGACACCATGCATCAGTCTCAGTGAGGCCCCTTTGTAGAATGTCCACATCATTAAGTGATTCTATTATGGCTCCTAGTTTGCAAGTCATCTGTGAACTTTATTAGCCAAAGACCTGCTGTATTAGCTTGGACCTCTGAGAAGTAGATACAAAACAGGAGAGGACCCAGGACCGAACTCTGTGGTACTCCACTTTTCACTGGTCTGAAGTCAGATTTGGAGTTGGCTGCTTTCACTGTGTGGGTTTTGTCAGTGAGCCAGTTGGCCACCCATCTTGTGACATAGGGATTTATGCACAGTCTAGTGAGTTTATCTATAATTCCAGAGTGGGGAATGGTGTTAAAAGCCTTGGCAAGGTCAAGATAGGCTGTGTGCACCACCTTACCCTTCTCCACTGCTCTGGTGACTGCTTCAAAGAAGTAAATCAGGTTTAGGAGACATGATTTACCTTTTACAAACCCAAACCAAGTGGGGTCCAGAGTTTATAGGTTACCTGAGTCTTTGTTTATAAGCTCCAAGATGATACATTCCATGGCCTTGCAGACCAGGCTCGTCAGGCAAATGCGGCAGTAGTTCCTGGGGTCTGTGTTGGCACCACCTTTGTGGAGTGGGATAACCATTGCTGTGTGCCATTCAGTAGGCACAAAGCCTGAAGTGATGCTATGATTGAACACAGTATTTAGGTGGGGTGCCAATTCATTCTGTAGTTCATGCAGGAAGCAACCTGGGATGTTGTCTGGTCCCATGAATGCTGTGTTTTTGCTTTTTAGAGTGCAGTCTTTACTTGTGTGTTTGTGATTACAGGGGCTTTGCATTCTTCCAGTATAGAGATGGACCCTTTGGGGGGTGGGGAGGTAAAGTTTGCACTGAATCTATTTGCCAAGATGTTGGCGATATCCGTTGGTTCTTTATATCTAGTGCCATTGTGCTGAGCTCAGAGCAGATCTGAGTGTTACCATTGAGATTCTTGACATAGCTGTAGAATGTTTTGTGGTTGTCTTTAGAGTCAGTAGCAATTTTATTTTTGTAACTAGCTTTGGAGGATTTTATGAGGGATCTCAGCTTCTTGCTGAGGCTGACCAGGGAGTTCCTGCAATCATGGTATTTTACACTTTTCTGCAACAGCTTATTTCTTCTGTTATAGAGATTGTTTATGGCCAGGGGCCACCAGACTGGCTTCCTTTATTGGGAGGATAGTATCTTGGTTCTGATGGGGATGGCACAATCCATTCACTCGTGTATGTGCTTATACAGTGCATTTGTATAGGATTCTGCAATTGTGCCTCATTTGAATGGATGTCGTGAAGTTTGCCACTTCTGTCTTAAGAAGCATGAAGCTGGTTTTGAAGACGTTTTTTTATGGTAGTTTATTTAATGAGGGGTGGGATATGGATGTCTAGGGTGATTAGCTTGTGGTCGGGTCTGACCAGCAAGGAGTTGAACACTGGTGTGGAGTATCAGTTATCCATATTGGTAATGACCAAGTCCAGGATATTGCTGCCCCTGGTGTGGGTATGGACAAGTTGATCCAGGGAGTTGGAATTTATGAATTCCAGAAAATATTGAGCAAATTAGTTAGTGCATGAATAGTTTTCCCAGATGATGGTGAAGTAGTTGAAATCTCTCATTATTATGGTGATGGGCTGTACCTCAATGTTGTCCAGTATATCAAGAAACATGGAGTGGGCATCCTGAGGCATGGTAGGGGAATCTGTAACAAGCTACAACCTGGATTGCAGTTTTGCCCAGTGTTAGTTGCACTTGGGTAATTTGAGATGCATTATGTTGAGCAACTAGCCTAGAGGTGTGGATATCCTTAATGAATATGGACACTCTTCCTGCTTTAGGTTTTGGTCCTGGTTAGGTGGCCGAAAGGTTTGGTATGAATTATAGTCTGGTAATGCAAGGGTGCTCTCTGGAGTCTTGAACCAAGTCTTTGTCACTGCACAGATGTCGATGTTCTCCATCTTAAGGAGTACCTCGATTGAGTGCATTTTGAGGTTTAGACTTCTGGCATTGAGTAGCATTACCCTCAGATTTTGCTTGCTAGTACCTGCTATGGTGGTGAGTTTGTCATTTGAACCTTGCCTAAAAAAAGGCACTATAGGGGTGGCAAGAGCCTTATCCAGTATCCAGAATCCCAGGGTCAACAGGTGCAGACCATCTCTGGCAAAGCATCATGGTCTGTCAAGCATGTCATCCCAGGCAGACAGATACCGGATCCCCTTTTGTTGAAGTCAATCAACTTGTTTTTGTACTGTGGTATCATTCTGGGTGATGGCAAGATGCTACCCAAGGCTAGGGTCATATCTGCCTGGGCACCATGATCCAAGAGCTCTTCCATGTCTCTTTTCATGTAGTCTAGGGAGGTATGTCTCAGGTCATTCACATCAACATGGGCAATGACAATTTGTACTTGTTGTGGAGTGACCTGAGTGCATGCATTATGTGGTGGATCCTGGCAACCAACAGGCAAGTGACAGTAACTTTCTCCTTGTTTAACCTGGTGAGTGGATCATCAGTGTGCCTGACTATAGAGTCACCTGTGACTAGAGTGTTGGGTACATTGTTTTGCCTTATGGGATGAGGTTGAGTGGCATACTGATTTTGTGGGCTATGCATCATTTGGGTGGTATTGGGGGGTGGTGGTTGCTTGTGTTTCAGCTTTGGAGGTCTCTGTTGTTTGGACAGAGTTTTATTGAGAGCCTCCATGAATGTAGGTTTGTGTTTTGTATTACTATTTGTAGATTTAGGTGGTGTAGGTTTTGATGGGCTATGTGTTGAGTGTGGTGTGGTGCATGTGTTTACCTTCTCCTCTTGACTGACTAGTCCAGTCTTGGCTGGAAAGAGCTTGGCTTCCAGTTTGGCTATATAAGTGCATCTCTCACAGGTTGTAGTGTTGAGTAGTAGGAGGAGTGGGTTGTCAGTGTACACGAGGCAATTGCTACATTGACCCAAGATGATGCCTGGATACATGCTTATATTTTAAGTGCTAAAAACTGTTTTCCTCTTGACAAGTGAGGAACATTGAGTGCTGCAGTATTGTGTAGATTATTTAGTGCTTGCAATGAGTTTTCAACAAGTTCTGAGCACAAAGAAGACAGTTTTAAGTGCTAAAACTAGAAAACTGGCTAGTTCTAAGGAAAAATTTGAAAAGAAGACTTTCTGGCACCGGGAATACTTTAACCCTAGTTAAACGGTGCTGCACGATGCGCAACACTGCACAAACACAAGTTTTTTAAACAGAAAGATGAAAGGGATAGAAATAGCCCACAATGGCCAATAAAACTACAGATTCTGAGCTGAAACCACTCCTCCAGTGACAGATAGCCTTCTCAAAGCTCAGCACTCTCACTGTTGAACAGAGTAGCTTCCTTCTATCTTAGTAAGTTCTGGGCAACACAGAAACTACAAAACAGCCCAGAATTCAGCAAAATCTGAAAACTGAACACTACTGGTTATAGAAAGGTGGGAAATGACTAGAGAGATAGGATTTTTTTGTATTTTTTTTGTTTTTTTCGAGAATTAAAGCAGATACAGTAATACAAACAGTTGTTTGTCTCAGCAGTACATACACTTAACAGTATCTGACTTTGATTTATATGTACTTGAAATGAAACTAAAGACTCGTACTCCTTATATGCCAAATGACATTAACAGAGAAAAAATTCAGAAAGTTATCCAGAAAAAAAGACCACTTTATTCTGGCCCTCTTTCGCTTCATGGCCTCTGTGTAGCCCTCTGTTATTTATTTACTTATTTATTTTCTTGAACATTTTTCCAGATCAGTAATATGCTCAAGAATTCAGAAAGATCCCTACCACCTGCATTGATGGCTGCACTATAAATGTCCTATTTTTTTGATGTGGTGTTCTGTGATTCAGAAACACATTAGCCGCAGTGAGTTAATACCTCATTATCAGCTAACTGGGTGTACAGATCAGCACTTTCCTGCAGAAGTTAACACTGGCAGCCTATGCATCACCTTGACACAAACATCCCCTACATTCCTTTTCACACACACGCGCACACACACGCACACACACGCACACACACGCACACGCATGCACACGCACGCACACACGCACACACGCACACACACGCACACGCACGCACACACATACATACCATATACCTGTCCATGTATTTTGCAAATGTTCCTAATGGCTCTTTTTTCCTGCCTTCATAAATCATGGATGATTTCAGTCAGCTAGTATTGCCAGACACTGGTGTTTCTCAGTTCATATAAGTCCATAAGTTCATAGGTAAGTACTAGGCTAGCTGCCCTTGCAAGCCATTTTAAACATAGCCAATTTCTCATTGTGTGCTTGAAATAAACTGTCCTGTTTGGTTACAGATTAGCTTTACCCATCAAATCCCTTCAGTAAACCCATGTTAGTGAAAAAATAGTTATAGTTGTGAATTTCTAAATTTGTAAGTGGAATAAGTAAAATGAGCCTCTGATTTTGTACTATTAATTTTGGCTTTAACATGACTTCTTGTACTATGAAGTTGAAAGGTATTCTTAATATTCCCTTCCTTCACACTCATAAGTCACAAAGTGTTGCAGACATTGAATAATGCCCAAGATCATTTTTATATCATCATCATCATCATCCCCCTTTTCCCATTTTTTTCTACATGGGGTCAGGGTAAAGATCATCTTTATATGTAAAAAAAAAAAAAAAAGCACTAACCTCAGTTATTAAAGAGGTTACTTATAGCAAGGGTGGGCCTTTTTCTTGCAAATTTAATTTTTTTTTCGAAATCATGTTTTTTTTTTCCTTTTAATTACTTCTTTGGTGTCTAATGTTGGTAGACAGGACTAGTGCCAAAAGTGCTAGATCTGAAGGTAAAGGTTTGGAATCCCTCTTGTTGTCTTTAAGGCACACCATTAATAGCATCTATGGTATCTAATGGTTTCCCAGCATCACATTTATGTTAATTAAAGTATGTATGGAGTATCTAGTGCCCCCTGACCTGCATCTTCAGAGTTATTTTTAAGTCTAGTGGATCCTTCCATCCTGATGCCATTAAGTTGAAGTATTAAGGTATGAGGTTAGGATGATCTCCCTGGTGTTTATGGTTCCCCCAAATCCCACTAAGTTGAAATGCCATTAAGACACAGTTGTCAAGCGTTCTTGGTGTCTACTCTTCCCCCACAAACCCATATTATATGCAAGTGTTATTAAAGCATGATTGTAAAGAGTTCTCCCTGGTATCTAGTCTTTTCTCCCATTCCATGTTCTGTTATGAGATGTAAGAGGTCTCTTGGTAGCTAGTGGTTCCATGACCCATGTCTTCTGAGTTATCCATGGTGGCTAGTGGTCTCCACAGACACACTGTTGCAGGTTTTGTTCATTGGAATAGGAGTGTGTGGAAGTATGAGCCACCCAAGTCCACCCACTCCCACTCACATGCACATGCGCACACACACGCACATGCACACACACATGCACACACACACACACACACACACACACACACACACACACACACACACACACACACACACACACACACACACACACACACATACTGTTATCAATTCCCTCACTAATGCCCCTACTGCTACCTCCCAGGCAGACTCACATTCACAAACAGACTTACATATGGAGCTCCTAACATAGACTCTCACACACACACACACACACACACACACACACACACACACACACACACACACACACACACACACACACACACACACACCAACACCAACTGACTGTTAAACTCTCCCAATACTTGCCTCTGTTTTGAATGTGTTCATTGCTCCAAGTGGCCACTAGGAAGCATGCTAATCTATGCATCCAAGTGATCCTATGAATCCTAAACATGGCTAATTACCATATGCTACTCCCTTAGAAGGCCTCATTAGAATCTGCCACAGCCACTGAGACAGCCCACAATGGTGCTCCACACCTTTAAATAAAAGCACAGTGGAAGAGCTGCCTCTAAATGTGGACATTTATAGTGAGGTGTCAAGGTAACCTTTTTGAATTTGGTCCAGTGTCTTGTAAATCTTTTATTTTATCAAACTTTGCATCATGTCTCTTACTTCAGAGCTCCAGCATCCAAGGCATTCATAGACACCTCTATATGTTATATCTTAGCTTGATGAACTGCTACAAAAAGAGTTTATCTCCCTGTTATGTGTTTATGCTAAGGCTTTTGCTTTGTTTTGAAAGGTCTTGAATGCCCTGTGCTATTTCCAGTGATGTGTAAAACTGTTTGCACATTTTACTTCCTTGACTGATTAGATCCTGTAATGAATTTTCTATAGCATAGCCATGGGACTGTTTTTCCTTAGGGGCGGTTCACACATGTTTTGCAGTTGGATTTTTTTTTTTTTTAGCTTGGAAGAATCATATCAGATCAGTCAGTTAGTGTTTCTTGAGTGGAGTAAGCCAATGAACCTTGTTGCCTAGGCTTACTTAGGCCCTTGGGCCGATAGCCTAGTACCTACCTATGAACCTATGAACCCACCTTTTGTGGAAAGATTGTATTTTCCAATTAAAAACAAATGCTCAGGAGGATCCCTCTGTGAGAATTGCATATATCTCAGAGGCCATTTGGGAATTCCAAGTAATGGAACAACCTGAGCCTTTACAGTATTCAAAACATTTAAATATTAGGTACATGATTTGAAATGCTTCCAAAATGTATTCTGTAATTTTGAGATTATGATTTCCTTATTGGCACCACGCTTAAAATAATAAGGAATATAGTTAGTATTATATCATCAGCTGTTCTCATTTTTCATCGATGAATTAACTAAAATGCCCTGTAAAGTTCTACAATTCGATACTTAACTCACCAAGTTATATTCAATCTGCTTATGTAGACTTTTATTATAAATTCCCTGTATCTAAAGTGAAATTGCTTATATTCTGATCTGATAAAAAAAAGTTAGGTGCTTTAAAAGCATATTGACAAACTGAGTGCCATAAAATTTGCAGCTGGTTCTCTTTTTTTGATGCTGGCTGCTACTATCCAAAAAACTAGACTATAGTTTTGGTCTGCTCTCAAACTAAACAAAGTTAACTCCTCTATGCATCAGTGATGATTTTATAAGGTATTGTCTGATGGGGTTCTACTTGAAGTCATCGTCACACCTCAGAGTACTGAGGGTACTCTAGACAATCCATGTCCATGATAAAGGACACAGGGATCTGAGAAGGCATGGTCTCACACCATCCCCAAAGATTGCATTCTGAGAGATTTGCTCCAGTCTTTCTCTTGATTGCCTGAACCCTATGGTTGATCAGCCTGAAATTAGACAGCAGTCTGTGGAGCATTTGGAAGTACATATTGTGGCTATGCAAATATTGATTAAATTTTCCTGTCAATGTGTCAAGATTTTCTTGTTATTGCGGTAGCCATTTATAAACTAGAAATGACAGCTGACATTGTTTTCATGTGTTTGAAGTTTGAAGTTTCTATGTTTGACTGTAGATCTGTACTTGATATTATAAAGCAGAGACTGGAAATAAAGTGCAGTTTCTATTAAGAACAAAAGTGAATTACATTTGAGAAGACACCCTATCATTACTAATGTGTTTGCATTTTATCTTGCCAAAAATAAAAGAACAGTGGCAGAAGACCCACCAACAAACCTTAAAAAATGAAAACAACCACCGTTTTGTTGTAAGAACACAGAGTACAAGTGCACATCTGTACAATAAAATGCTCTAAACACAACACTGGGCTTTATTTTTCTTTAAAAATCAAACATATAAGAAACTGTTAAAAATTCAATCAGTAATTCTAGCAGTTAAAACCATATCCAGTGATACACTGTGAACTTGTTGCTGTGTTTATAGAAGCATGCTTGCAAAGCGCTTCCCTTAGACTTCTTTGTATACTTATATTAATGAATGCAGTTAGGCCTTTATAAATACCGCAGCACTTCTTAAAATTGCATTTTTAATGAGGCTATTGAGTAATCAAAAATATTCCAGCAGAGGCATGGTAAATTACATGTTAGGCACAGTCAGCACAGGTATAGCTTGGCCCAAACAGGTAAAAAAATACTCCAGCTATGGGTCAAATCTAATCAATCCACATCCGTATAATACTTTCTTATCATATAGTATGTCAATACCTGTTTTTGTACAGATGCTACTTATTCTCTAATCGGTTGTCAGTGAGTTTTGTAAGTGCTGGAAGATGATGTCCATGGAACTGCATTTATGTTTGCTAGTCTGTCTTCTTACTTATTTATCTGTTTATGTATGTATTTACACGTCGATCAACTGACTAGTTGAGAGATGAGTGGATCAAGAGGCTCATATCCTACCATGATCTAGTTGCAATAATAAGACAATCAACTAATATAAGAATATAGCAATAAAAATATAAGCGATAATAAAATTTGTAGCAAGTGAAGAGCAGATGTGCAAACTATACTGCAATAAGACAAGAATTTGGGAAGGAATCTGAATATTTCCAGTAACTTGTCACAATGGTTTTAATGCACGATACTATTCTCTTAGATATGCAGAAGAGTACTTAGT
Source organism: Protopterus annectens (assembly GCF_019279795.1). Lineage (NCBI taxonomy): Eukaryota > Metazoa > Chordata > Ceratodontiformes > Protopteridae > Protopterus > Protopterus annectens. The sequence continues at coordinate 1,096,760,005 of NC_056727.1, read as the reverse complement.
CAGCATTGAGAAGTATGATGCATTACTACTATCAATTTGACTGCTGAATAAGAATTGAAATACATTTTATACGGTAAAATAAGATTTTTAACAATATTAGTTATGTTAAGGGTGTTTTGACTAGTTTTAATAGTGACAGCAGTGTATTCCAAGAACATTGTTCCAAAACAGAAAAGGGCCTCCTGCTACACTGATGAGGAGAGAGGTACAGATAGTGTCTACACGCCTTACACTGAAAGATGAAATTACCTTGGGCAGGATTCAGAGCAGATATCTATTATGCTTCTATTCATCTGTTGTTTATTGCTTTTCTTTGTTACAATGTGACTGTAACCCAGGCTGTAGCGGTAATTTGTCATTCTGTGATCACTGCTTTAACCCAGTAATCAAAATGAAAACAAACTAAATAAATAAATAAAGCCTCACGGGTTATCCCTAATAGCTTTATGATGGATGAGAAAATGTGATTAAGAGACATGAAAGAGCTGTACTGAGGAAAAAGCTCTTTATTGACTCATAAGCAAGTTTCTGAATCAAACACTTTAGAGTTCAAATAACTTATACTGGTTTTCCTCTAAGAGCCCATTAAATACTGTTGCTTCATAGACACACACACACACACACACACACACACACACACACACACACACACACACACACACACACACTGTTGCTTCATAGACACACACACACATGCACACACACACGCACACACACACACACACACACACACACACACACACACACACACACACACACACACAAACACACATGTATGATTTTGCTAATTACCTGCTGGTGAGCTATCAGCCCTTCTTCTGCCATAAATATTAATAGATGTATGCCGTGAAAAAAATGTGTACATTTTTATTGCTTTGTTTCCGAAATCTTGAGGTGGAGTTTTTCTTTGACTCACACCACCACACTATTCCATTCTCAACAAAAGATACGAAGCAGTGTACATAGGTAATTTGCATTAGCTGTTCCCACTGACTGCTGCATTTGCATGCAGCTTTCTCCAGAGCAATTCCTGTGGTGTTTCAGGCTGTAACCTTATTACTGCTGCAACACTACGGGAATCTTTAAATTTTACCTGCATAATACACAGAGCAATCCTGCTAGAAACAGAGTTTTTCAGAATAGCATGGCTTGTTCATTAGGTTTAAATGTCTGTTCTAATTATGGGGAAAGGTTTCCATGTGCTAAACTGTAAGCATCTACTACATCATTATACTGGGCATGCTCATAAGGAAGTACAGCAATCAATGCAATAGCATCAGCTACCCACCACAAAACCACAAGAAAGTATTGCAGGTCCACTCACACTTTTTGACACATTTGCAGCACGGTACACATCAAGAAATGGTGAGTAAGCCATTATCACCTTTAAAGCCCTATATTGTGAATAAAATAATAAACTGTATATGTAAATGTTTGCATTATTTCATGGAATACAGATCGGTATTTTTTGTGAAAAAATAATGCCTGTAAGCATTGTCTGACATACTTGGCAGTTACATCTTGCCAGACTCAAACATATGCCTAGACTTCAGACAGAGGTGTATCAACCATTAATGCTACAAAAAGAAGCATTTCTGCTATGTCATGAAAGGCACACTTGACAGGATTACATCAGTATTTTTTTGGAAAAGGTATAGGACCGCAAACATGGAGTCTAAGACCTGAAACATGTGGCTTTGTAATTGTACCATATCATCATTCTTTGTCTAAGCTACTCCTCTCTGTCACACTTGTCTGATAGAGGTACCATACCATATGAGAGTCAAACCCCAGCCTATCATACTCCCCACTGTTCAGATCTGTGCATTAACTCCATCTGCCACAGGAGATAGTCATGTAAAGCTGTCAGAAAAGACACATTTCAAGGTGTGAAATAAGAAAGTCTTTTGATAATCATATGCCCATTACAACTTATTCTGAGGGACCAAAATGATTTAGCAATGTCACTGTTCACACAAGTGTTATTTAACCACATTATTATTTGCTGGATAAGGCAATGTTGCTTTGAACATACCTATTCCCCATATTTAATCCAATGCCTATCTGACTACACATGCTATAGAATTTAGTATTAACTACATGTGCCATAGGTAGACTCTCATCACAAGTTCACAGAACACCTATTTGAATGGCATAAAATCATCAGTGAGTGGAAAGGCCTATGTTAGGCCTAAAATGATTAGGAAGATTTTGATGCAATGTTATATGTGCCAATGTTTCATGTCAATAAACTTACATTACATTGTCATTTGCTGGATTTCAATAGCTGCCTATGTAAGTCCACAGTCAACAGAACTGTGTATTAATCACACGTATGACAGGCAAAATTGTACCACAGATCTGACACAAAACATATTTGAAGGTATGCCATCATCAACATGCTGCAAGCCAGTTGTTGGACTAAAATACACTAACTATAATGGAGCAGCTCTCTTCTACTGTAACTGTACATAGTAAAACCATAGTGGATGAAATTCATCCCTAGCACTATAGCCACCCACACTTATATTCAGTCACTGATGGCTTTGAACACTTACCTAACTAAGTACACAAGCTATGGGACTGCATGCACCACAGAAGTCTTAATACAACTGTGAGACAGGGTATAAGTGAAGGCATTACATCATCATATGTGGTACAAGGCATATGTGTGGTTTAAAGCTGATTAAACAAGTGGTGGGAATTGTCCCTTTGTTTAAATATGTTACAAAATAGTAGTTATATACAACCACATGTCTTGTGTAATCCAGTCATCCTTGTGACTGTAGAAGCACACATACATAGGATTCAGAGAATAACAGATTCAAACTCTTGCTCAACTAAGTGTACAAGCTAGAAAACATTGCATCATTTCTTGATGCCACAGGAGAAGAGTGAAATAAATCACATTTCAACAAATGGCATCATCAGTATTTAACAAAACAGTTACCTGGGTTAAAATGAACAGAATGCAGTAGAAGAACCCTTTATTGCTGTACATCAAATGTGTGGGTGGCAGGATTCCTACTTACATGTACATTCAGATTCTGATACAACTGGTTGTATTGATTAATGTCTGGATTTGAAATGCCCAATCTACCTAAAATCACAAACTAGTGGCCATTGCATTAACTGCAAGTGCCACATGAGAGTCTTTATTACAGCTTTGAATGCAGATTTGAAAGGATGGCATCACCATTGTTTGGCAAAGGAGATGTGTGTGCTAAATAGGACTGAAAGTGGAGGCAGAACCCTCCCTCAGTGTAAAGCTACACATCAGTTCTGGGGTGAAGCCATTCCAACCTAACACTATAGACACACACAGTCATACTAATCAGTCAGTGCTAGAATCAAATTGCCTACCAAGCTAGTTACACAATCTAAAGTACATAGTATCAACTGCAAACTCCACAGCAGATGTCTGATTACAAGAGAGAGTTTGTGCAGATTTGATAGGATGACCCTCATCAGCATGTAGCAGAACAATCACTTGCGTTAAAAGTAGAAGGAATTAATTGTGGTACTATCTCCCAGTTTAAATGTTTCTCCTAAGTGGATGTGTACACATGCTGTGGGGGCAATTCCATTTCCACCTGACACTAGAGACACGCACGCATGTGCACACACACACACACACACACACACACACACACACACACACACACACACACACACTAGTGTTAAAAGTGGGAGAGATTGATGGGGAGCCTTCTCTCAGTTTAAATGTGTTTTCCTAAGTGGGAGTGTCTACATCAGATGTGTGAGTGAAGCCAGTCCTACCTACCACCACAGACATTCATGCTAGTCACTGATGTATTTGAAAATCTGCCTACCTAAGTACACAGTCTAAAGTACATTGTAACAATCACAAGCACCACAGGATAAGTCTGACTTTAAGTGTCAGATACTGTATATTTGTAAGAATGACCATTTCAGCGTACTGCAAAGAAGATAGCATGTATCATAAATTTTTTTCTCAAAAATCTCTTTATTGAATTATAAAATATAACATAACAAACATCAAAACATTGTAAATATAGTCATTTAGGAGTTATTTGAAGTTACACAACATATAGATGCATATTTCAACTCATGAATGTGGAAAAATAAAGAAAACAACAGTATATACAATATGTACAAATGGTGACCAAGGTGCAAATGATTAAATAATATTTTAATCATATGAGAAAGTGAAGTATGAAGGTAAATAAATCATATTAGTGTACTAAGACAAAAATGTAAAAGCTATTAATCATTATTAATAATATAGAGGACCTTCTCTATAGTTTTATTGTTTAAAGCCATTTTTTTGGGACTTTTCAACATAGTTTTTTGTGCGGAAATGTACGAGTAAGCCATTGTTCTAAAGGAATTCCAATTCAATTTAGTGCGATCAAGCCAGTTTTTGGAAATGTAAAGTTTTATGAGAGAGGAAATAAATATAAATACATGTGTGTCTAATTTAGAAAGATGTATCGAGGGTATGTGGAGAATTGCTGTTTCCCAGGATAAGGTGGATTTGTGATATCCCATTTTCTGTAACCTTACCTTCAAAGAAGTCCAAAGTTTATGTGAATAGTGGCAATATCAAAATATATGCAGAAGGTCAGCTTTTGGAAATGAGAACAAGGGCAAGAGGGAGACTTACTAGCATCAAATTTATTAAGTTTGGAAGGGGTATGATATGCATTATTATTTATCATCAATTGGGTATAGAACAATTTCTTAAAAGGGGAGTGTTCCAAAGCGTTTCTAATAGCCAAGAGTTTTTGTTTCTCAGTTAATTGAGAATTATGTTTATCCCAGAAGTTAGAAAAAAGACATAATGAGTCTTGTATGAATTTGTTTAACAAGTTATATGATTTTGATAGCATTTTCTCAGGGAGTGATAATGTTTTAATTATTGTATTTAAATTATTAAGATCTTGTTCTTTTGGCTTATTAAGAGCACATTTAGCCATAACCACATCTCTTAATTGACGTAGAATTATAGTATATTTACAATTGACTTTCAGTATATTCTGCAGATTAGCCAGGGACAAATCTTTATATTTCAAGAGATCCCAAACATTCATATTTTTAATAAGAGGGTAGTTTGTAAGATTAAATGGCATATTATCTAATTTAAGGTTGGGATTCAAGTGAAGTGGTTGAAGTAAATGAAGACTATTATCAAGCTTGACAAGTTTCAGTAACTCCTGAAAAGCTTTGATCTTTTGTTTTAGGAAATTCGAGATTTTGAGTGTGTTTATGATATCTATAGAGATGAATGGAATGGCAGCAGGGTTAATGTTTTTGGATATAATATATTGATGCCATAGCTTAACCCAAATTGGAGATTGATTGTAGTTAATATTGTTCAGTTTAGAAATGGAGAGTAGTTTGTTGGCCGAAACAATTAAATAATAGAGATACAAATTTGGCAGGCCTAAACCACCCCTGTCTTTAGAAATTGATAGTTTAGAATAAGAAATCCTAACTGTTTTAGGAAACCACAAAAATTTAGCTAGTTCTTTATTAACTCTATCGAAGAAAGATTTAGGAATGATTTGATCTGAAAAATTGAATTGATAGAGAAATTTGGGGAGAATATTCATTTTAATTACTGCAGCTTTGGATAAAAGTGATAGGTTAAGTAGTTCCCATCTATGCATATCAAGCATTATTGATGTCCATATTTTATTCAAGTTATTTTGAAATGTAGATAGGCTATTTTGATCCACATGAATACCCAAATATTTAACCCCATAAGTAATATTAAAAAAAGATTCAGGAAATAAGTATGGTTTATGTGCCAAATGATTTAAAGGGAGAATATGAGTCTTTTGGGGATTAATGTGATAATCTGACGCAAGTGAAAATTTCTCAATAGAGTTAACAAGTTTGTTTAGATCTGTGATAGGTGTTTGAAAGTATATTACTAAATCATCCGCAAAAGCTGAGAAAGGTAAATTAGTGTTCAAAACCCTAGGAATCCTATGGAATGTATTTTGTGTTATGTATAAAAGTAATGGTTCTAAATACAAATTGAAGAGAAAAGGAGATAAAGGACAACCCTGTCTTGTACCATTAGTAATCTTTATAGGGAGTGATGTGGATCCATTAATATACAGTCTGGTAAAGGAGTCTTTGTATAAAGTTTTGATTAAATGTATAAATGATACAGGAATATTAAAACAGGTCATAGCTTGCAAGAGGAAGCCCCAACTCACTCTATCAAATGCTTTTGATGCATCAAGAATCAATGCATATAGTGGGTTATTATCATTTTCCGTGAGGTGTATAATGGATTCCATAGTCAGAGTGTTGTCCCATGCATGTCTGTGAGATGTAAAACCTGTTTGGTATGGGGAGGTTATAGATGTTAAAACTTTCTTTAGTCTATTAGCCAGAATAGAAGATAAAATGGATGTCTAAATTAATTAATGAAATGGGTCTGTAATTATTGGGGTCCATTTTGTCTTTATTATTCTTTAAAATTACTATAGTTTTTGAGGTGTTCCAGTGGAGATCAGCTATGTCATTTATTTTAATGTAATTATAAACCTTGAACAGGAAGGGAGCAATTACTGACTTAAAGGATTTAAAAAATTCCGGTGTGATTCTGTCTGGACCCGGGGATTTACCAAGTTTGAGTCTGTCAATGGAATCCGAGATTTCAAGGAGACTTAGAGGAGCTGACAAAATGTTTTGTTGTTTTTCATTTAACATAGGGAAGATTATAGAACTTAGAAAACTATTTATATGACAATTAACTATAGATTTAGAGTTTTTGGAATATAAATCCGTATATAATAGTGTAAAAAGTTGCAAAATTTCCTTGTCCATTTTATATACTTGATTTTTGTATTATATAGGCGATATTTTAGGCCTGTCAAAGTTTTTTTTAATTATTCTTGCTAGGGTTTTGGAAGGTACTTGAGCCCATTGAGAGTAAGTAGCTAATAATCTTTGCTCCAGTATTGAGAAGTTATTTTGATGTAATAAAAAAAGTTCTTTTTGAGATTGTATAATTTGCTTATAATATGAGGGGTCCGAATTTAATCTATATTGAGTTTCAAGAGACTGAATCTTTAGTTTTAGGAATCTTTCTTTATTATTAAATTGTTTTTTAAGGTATGAAGCCTTACCAATGAACATTCCCCTCAACCTAGCCTTACAAGCAGCCCACTGTATATCATAGGGAATATCTGTTAAGTCTAGATTGTTTTCCATTTCCTGAATTATTTCTATACATGTTTTACTAATATCTTTATTGGAGAGCAAATTATTATTCAAAGTCCAACTATTTTGTTTGAATGCATGTCTAGAATTAAAGTCCATATTTAATTTTAGTGAGATTCTAGAGTGATCAGAAAGAAATCTGGGCTCAATACTAAAGTCTAATAACAATTGTGATAGAAAAGTAGATATAAGAAAGAAATCTAACCTTGACCATGAAGGATAACATTTTGAGTAATATGTATATATATCTTTTTTATTTGAGTATTTAGTAAGTTGTAGAGGGTCTATAAGATTATAGTCCAATATTAGGTCTTCAAGCGCAAGGGATGCTTGTTGATTATAAGAAGAGGAACAGCTAGTGCGGTCTATAACTGGGTTAATTACAATATTCCAGTCTCCACCTACTATGACATAGTGATCTTTATAAGAAGAGAGAATATTATATATCTGTAGAATAAAAAAATGTTGATGGCTACAAGGACCATAAATATTTAGCACCAAAAGTGGTTTATCTAGATTTTGTATGGTGGAGGTAAAGTAGCACCATCTGCCCTCATTGTCATGTTTTTCTTCGATAATAATCCCCTGAAATTTTTGTTTAATTATGATAGCCACCCCCCTGGAGTTAAAAGTGCCACCAGAAGCTATTATTTTTTTGATCCATTTTTTTATTTTTTTCTTTGTACCAGTCATCTCTAGGAATATGTGTTTCTTGCAGAAAACATATATTAGCATGTGATTTATACACTAAATGAAATAGTAAAGATTTCTTAGCTTTGTTCTTAATCCCTCTTACATTCCAGGAATCAATTATTAATAAATTAGTCATGTGATTAGCAAAGGTCTATTAGAAGAAATGCAGGAGAATAAATTGTTTACGTATGAAAAAAAAAATAAAAAGGAAGAAAAAAAAAACAAAACTTAGTCCCAGTACAACAATTATTATGTAAAAAGGTATGATTCAAAATAAAATTAACTTTAGTCTCAAAATCTTCCCACTTCCCTACCCCAGTGCCTACCCACCTTAACTTATCTAAAGAAGGAAGATATAGATAACTATATGTATGATGTGTGTACTTGGTCACCAATAAGTCCCATGTATCAAAAGAAAATTTGAGTAAAGTCCTAAGAAGGACTATAATAAAGTTAACAAAACTAAACATATTTACACAATAATCTAACAACAAGATGCCCGACATACTTAACCCCATTCACATGTGTATTCACAAACTCCTATATAGTTAATTAAAATTATGTCAAATAAAGAAAATATTGTTAATCTAACACTATAATATATATTTGCATTGGGAGGTGCATGTGAAGCATAAATATAGTAGTAGAATTGTCATACATTTAGAGCAAAGTAATCATGTAAGTGAATGTATTAACATAAGAGTATATCTCAAACCCTATAATTTAAAAGTATCTAGAATAAGAAGTATTAATTTATATATTTAAGATATAATACTTTTATATCAATAAACCATATAATCAATAGATCTCTGACTAATAATGTAATTATTGACTAAACTAATTTGTAGAATACGAGTAAATATAATTTCTTTTAATAGTGGGATCACCATCACATCTAGTGTTAATCATCCATCTAATATGCAATTTCAAGTCTCCCATCTCCATTACAGACAATAAAAAAATAAGCAAAATATTGTTTAATAACCTATCATAGATATACTTTCACTCTGAGTTAAGTAGTATGTATAATGTAATGTATGCCAAGGGCTCAAGGAATCCCCTAACACATATGTTAAACACTATTTCACCTAGTAATGTCTTGTGATGTTTCATGTTGCTATATAAAAAATTACATTTTAATCATAAATAAAAATAAAAAAAACAGAGCCTAACACACATCCCTCTATTAAGTAATTCGCCAACCTAAGCCCACTGTGAAAGGATGCTAACATTAGTTTTAACTTTTGAACCCATTTACATATACACAAAGCTATAATATATAAAACTATAATTAACCAAGAAGCTTGACATGTTTAGTGTACACAGGGAACATTTCAGTAGGTAAAAAGCCTTATAAAATAAGGCTAAACAGTGTCATTCTTAAGATTACAGTCTCAGAGGCAGCTATGCCTCTGCGCATACATAGAGATCCTCTCAAATGTGAACAGAGCATCTCAAAGCGCGCAAAGCTTCAGATTCATCCTGAGCGGGGAAAACACACTTACGTGAGAAAACATTAACAGGACAGCCAGAACAGAGTCTCCGACGATGGAAATCCACATTCTACACAAAGCGAGGCCTCAAGAAACCAGGAAGCCACACTCCAAACAATCAGAAGCATGAGGAGGTCTCGACACATCCAAATCACCGATCGCTTCCAAGCCAGTCGAGTACAGCAACAAAAAACTCATTCCGATCAGCTTACCACTGCCAGGATGAATAGATCTCTATTTTCCCAAATATCACGACACCAACGTAGAACCATACATGAAGGGAAACACTGTCCATCATATTCCTGACACAAATCAAGAAACTTCAGCAAGGTTAGTAGCATAACAGCAGTACTGAAGTCTGGATGTTGCAACTTCCATTTTGTTAAGTGTCAATTGATATTGAAAGCAATGGTTCCGTAAATATTTAGGCTCTGATGATTCTCAAATACTGTGTAAGCAGTATATATAAGGATTACAGGCACTAGAGTATATGACAAGTCTAGTTATTTTCAAGCATATGTCCTTCTTACAATAAGTCTGGAATGAATTTTCTTTTTGTAAAAAACTTTATCATATGGTCATTGTGATTAAAGAATACATATTATGAGATGTAAGTTTACATATCTAACAGTAACTGTACTTACATCAGTTAGATGAGTTACTTTTGTGCAGCTATATCAGGAAGGATCTTGAATAATTTTAGGAAGATGTCCTTTGCTTCTTGTGAATCTGTAACTATATGTCTCCTGTCATTATAGTTGAAAGATAGTGTGTTTGGGTAACACATACGGAACTTGATTCCCCTTTTTATCAGGTCTGCATAGTATGGTGATAACTTTTGTCTGTTCAGTTTTATTTGAGGAGGTAAATCCTGTGAAAAGGTCAGCTTATGTGAATTCCAGATGAGATGTTTTTTGCTTTTGTCTGCTTCCGAAATACTTTGGGTATCTTGAAAGTTTAGTAACCTTGTGTAAATAATCCGGTGGTGGAGCTGAGGTGGGCACACAGGGCTCTGTGTGCTCTTTCTACAATTAAGGATTTTGTAGTTGTCTCACGATTAAGTAGTGCCTCAAATATTTGTTTAGTCACTGATAGTAAGTTTTGATTTTCATAAGATTCCGGTAAACCTCTAATTATTATATTATTTCTGCGACTTCTCGCCTCTAAGTCCAGTAGTTTGGCTTGTACTTCTGCAGTAATAGTATCCTTGGATTTTAGATCTCGATCCACAGAATCTGCTCTCATTTCCAAAGCTAAATATTTGTTTTCAAGAGTGTCCATTCTTTCATTTATCTGTTTTAAGGTTTTACCAAAATCAGTGAATTGAACAGAAAAGCTCTGTATGGCACTCTGGATGGGTTGTAATGCCATCTTTAAGTCTTCCAAATGAAAGTTAGAGTCACTTTTATCTTTGGCACTTACTTTAATGTTCTCAGTAGTTTGTTTAGTGGTTCTTAATCTTTTAGAGCCAGTGTCCTTCTCTGGAGAAAGCATAGAAGAAAATTTGGCCTTGGTTGTCTGCGTTTCCATGGTGTCAGAGTTGCCAGCCATGCCCAGGATAGAGGTGTGAAAACAGGATGCTTGACACAGGGTAGAGCTTCTGGAGTGCACATGGCAGGAGACAGTTGAAGTCAAAATTTGTCTGAGGTAAATTATTAAAAAAAATTAAACTTTTTTGAAAATAAATAAGCTCAGAATGAAGGAATTGTGTCAGAGATACTTTCTATGAAAAAAAACTGTGAAGAAATTGCGCTTGAAAGTTGTTAAAAAGAGCCGGTAATGTCAAAGCTGTGAGGAGCTCAGTGAATAGGGAGCAGTCTAGCCGGCGACCATCTTGGAATCATGTATCATAAATTTGGGTGAAAAGGAATCTTTCTCAACAAGCAGAAAAAAACAGCAATATGTTGATCACAACTAATTAATGTAAATAGAGAACATACAGGACAAACACCACTCAGCAAGTATGTGTACAAAGGTCTTGTGCCATTGTACAGCATTTGCAAATGTAATATGTTAGACTGTAAGCATAATTTACATAATCTGTTGTGAGACAGCATCACAGTGAGCTCATCATATCTTGAGTATGAGCCATTAAAACATGCACAAGTAATGTAAGCCACTGCAAAGTATTACTGTATGCATGATTATTTTTTGAGCGTTTGTACTTAGAATGGGAAATAACAATGATCCATGGTGCTCTATGATGAGCTTCATGCAAAGAAGGAGTACAGACATAGAAGTAGTTCTAATTCTGATCCATTTCAGAATGGATGTGTCTTATGTTAACATTTTCTGTATCATGATGTGCACATTTATCATTATAATCTCAGTAAAGTGCTCAAAATATGGAAAATACAGGCGCATACTTAGGTTGCTCTCATATCTGGTGAATTTCCATAGATTTAAGACATATTGTACTGGTCCATATGCAATGATATTTGCTAGTATGACATAACTGAGTACTAAAATCACTGCATGATAGCATACATCTGTGTGCCATACTTAAAAGAACTCAGAAAATGCATGACAAAACGAATAATTAATTCTATCGCATTCTGTGTGTATGGTAGCAATACTTTTAAGATGTGTCTAGTGTACTATAATTGTTACCCCATAAGTCTTTGAGCTGACAAAATGTCTTGCACTTATTGCTGCAATGGTATGAGCAGGCCAGAGCTGGTTATAAACCACATAAGGGACCAGTCATGTTACTGCAGGTAGAATCATAGATGTATGCATGAATTCATAGGACAAAACATTAATATGAAATTATAATGTGCATAACTTTAGACCTGATTCAGGATTCAAATATACAAAGTATTAATATGAAAAAAATATTGCATAATGCTTGATATACTTCCAGATTTGAACATTTCACTTTGTGTAGCACAGTTCTACAGTCCTGAGCAGCCCATACAGGAACTCATACTTCACACAGTAAAAATCATACAGTTGAGGAGACAGAGAGAAGAGGAGAATGTATGAGAATGTAGGCATCAGACTTCATCACCGTAATGGTAATTGTAACATCCCAAAACATGTACATTGCATCCAGCAACCTAATAAATATTCAAGAGTAACTGCCTCGCAATAGTGTTCTAACTCCATATTTCTATAGTGCAGCAAGGCTAGCACACTTGTACAATGATAACTGTACAAGTGTGGTCAAAGGTAAACTCTTCAGTTTTTGCTACAGGAAGTTAAATGCAGTTTAATGTCACAGAGCATTTGAGCATGTTGCTAAGCATTATAAGACTGCAGAGGACACTTTTTATGGGCCATCTCTGGCCATGTGTATTGTGTGTGAATCTACTTTTTTGACCAGATTAAATGTGCAAAAAAGAGTTAATGGGACAGTGGTGGAAATGTGGAGCAAGCAGAGGGTAGGACATGGGGGGGAGAACAGAGGAAAGTGCAGAACGCTGGTGAGACTGCAGAATAGCTATACACTTCTTCACAAGATAACTGTATACTTGTAACAAGGCTTGATGAATTTGCATAGTCATCACATCAGAACTGGCTGACAACAACTGAATAATGTAGTATAGCCAGTTGCACCAAATCAAGAGTGTCAGGCAGACACACAGGCAGAGTGAAGAGATATGAATGGAGTATCATTTTTCTGTGGGACAGGTGCCCATTTTTATTCTTTCCTTTTCCTTTTTGTAAATAAAAGACTATTAAGTAAGGTGATTAGGTATAAAGCAGGTGCAGATGTACAGGACATATAGACAGGTATTGTGATGAGCACAAAAGGTCTGGGGACACCATGACTGGGATTATGTAGGTGACATAAGTGGCACATCCATGTCCATGCATGAGCACAATGACAATCTAGTCCTCACCTTGAGAACTGTCAACACTGTCTCTTGTCAAAGATCCATGGGTCAGTGTTAGATGAGGCATCAGTTTTGCTATTCTTCACAGGACTTTCTCTACCCTGCTATTTTGGGCATTAATGCCTTTCTTCATGATGTTCTCCACTAGCCCTACCAACTCCTAATGGGTGATGAAATCACCACCTCTGCTATTACTAATGCTGGCGTGTACTGCTGCACCAGTCTCTGGGGCAGAGCTAACTAAAGCAATTGAAGCAGGTAGTAGAAGAGTTGTGGAGGCAATACTGACAGGATAGGATACAGTAGTGCTGGAGTTATGGCTGTCTGATACCCAGAAGTGGGTCTAGCTCTCTATGCTGATGGCAATTTGTGCTGCAGCAACATTTCCACAAAGATAAAAAAGAGAGAGAGAAAGAGAGAAAGAAAGAGATAATGTTGAAGGAGTGAAACATGCATAATAAGATTAATTTATTTATTTATTTAACATTTGTTTACTGGGAAAGTCTGACTGGATGCAGGTCCTTTTTTATCAGAGGCCCGGGGAGAAAAGCTCCATGACTAACAGTAAATTTTCATGCACACATTGCAATAATCAATAAAGTATAAAGTAAACAAAATGTAGTATATATTAAAACATACACATTTGTTACATCTTGACAACAAAACCTGGGCTTTGAACTTAGCTAGAACTATTGGTAGGTATGACTTATGTCAAGATATAAGGTTAAGACAGATTGCTAGGTACAAAGGAGTAAACACTGGGGAGAAGTTGGATATGTTTTAGGTATACTGTAATGTATCAAAGCACTCATGAGGGGTTAGTACAGGAACATAGCCACTTAATTTTTAGATAAACTTTAAGTGATGGCTTAAAGTGGTTAGTGGATGAGACTGAGAAAATAGAGTTAGGAAGGGAGTTCTATATACCAGATATATAGTTGGAAAATAAAGATTCTCCTGCAGTGTTGGTGGACTTGGGGATGGTGAATAAGTTCTTGCTGTTAGTGCAAAGTGGTCTGCTGAAACTGTAAGAAAGGATGAGATTTTGTAGTGTAGGGGTTCTAGTTGGTTGTGTTACAATTTTGTGAGTTAGAGAGAGTAGGTTGTAAAGAATAATGCTGGGAAGCTCAAGCCAGTCTAGTATCCTTAAATATGTACAATGATGTGTTCTATATGAGCAGTCAGATGCAAACTTAGCAATTTTATTATAACATAACCTGTCGCCCTTGGGATTCCAGATACTGGCAAAGGCTCTTGCCACCCCTATAGTGCCTTTTTAGACAAGGTTCAAATGACAAATTCATCACCATAACAGGTACAAGCAAGCAAGATCTGAGGGTAATGCTACTCACTGCTAGAAGTCTAAACCTCAAAATGCCCTCACTTGAGGCACTCCTTAAAATGGAGAACATCAACATCTGTGCAGTGACAGAGACCTGGTTCAACGCTCCAGAGAGCACCCCTGCATTATCAGGCTATAATTCATACCACACCTTTCGGCCACCTAACCCGAACCGAAACACTAAAGGTGGAGGCGTGTCCATATTCATTAAGGATATCCACACCTCCAAGCTAGTTGCTCAACATAATGCATCAGAGATTATCCAAGTTCAACTAACTCTGGGCAAGACTGCAATCCAGATTGTAGCTTGCTACAGACCCCCCACCATGCCCCAGGATTCCCACTCCTCTTTTCTTGATACACTGGAAAATATTAGGGTACAATCCAATACCCTAATAATGGGTGATTTCAACTACCCCACCATTAACTGGGAAAACTACTTGTGTACCAACTCTTTTGCTCAACGTTTTCTGTATTTCATCAATTCCAATGCCTTGGATCAACTTATCCACACCCCACCAGGGGCAGCAATATCCTAGACCTGGTTCTCACCAACATGGGTGACCAGTGTTCCACACCAGAGGTTAATTCCTCGTTGGTCAGATCCGACCACAAGCTAATCACCCTAGACATACACATCCCGCTCCCAACCCCCATTAGGAAAACAACTTTAAAATTTTCTCCAAAGCCAACTTCACGCTTCTTAAGACAGAAGTGGCAAACTTCATGACACCCATGCAGATGGACAGTAGTGGTACAACTGCTGAATCCTACACAAATACACTTTATAAGCACTTACACGCGTGCATGGATCATGCTATCCCTAACAGAACCAATATGCTATCCTCCAAAAAAAAAAGGAAGCCAATCTGGTGGTCTTCTGCCATAAACAAACTCATGATTGGAGGAACTCCATGGTCAGCCTCAATAAGAAGCTGAGATCCCTCATAAAATACTCCAAAGCAAGTTATGAAAAACAAATCATCACTGATTCTAAAGACAACCACAAAGCATTCTATAGCTATGTCAAGAATCTCAATGGCAACACTCAGATCTGCTCTGAGTTACAGCACAATGGCATGAAATATACAGAACCAACTGATATTGCCAACATCCTGGCAGATAGGTTCACTGCTAACTTTACCCCACTCTCACCCCCTAAAGGGCCCATTTCTATACTGGAAGAATGCAAAGTTCCTGTAATCAGGGCTGCACAGGTAAAAACCTCACTCTCCAAAGCCAAGAACACAGCATCCATGGGACCTGACATCATCCCAGGCTGCCTTCCACATGAACTACAGAATGAACTGGCACCCCACCTAAGTATCATTTTCAATCATAGCCTCACCTCAGGCTTTGCGCCCATTGAATGGCACACCACAACAATTATCCCACTCCACAAAGGTGGAGCCATGACAGAACCTGGGAACTACTGCCCATTAGCCTGACAAACCTGGTCTGTAAGGCCATGGAACGTATCATCATGGAACTAATAAACAAAGACATTGGAGATCTCCAAACTCTGGACCCCACACAGTTCATGTTTGTAAAAGTCAGATCATGTCTCCTAAACCTGATAGACTTCTTTGAAGCAGTCACAAAAGACATAGATGAGGGTAAGGTGGTTCACACAGCCTATCTAGATCTTGCCAAGGCATTCAACACCATCCCCCACTCTGAAATTATAGATAAAGTCACTAAACTAGGTATAAATTCCTATGTCACAAGATGGGTTGCCAACTGGCTTACTGACAGAACCCACACTGTGAATATAGCAGACTCCAAATCAGACTTCAGACCAGTGACAAGCGGAGCACGACAGGGTTCAGTCCTGAGTCCTCTCCTGTTTGGTATCTACTTCTCTGAATTACAGGCTAACACAGAACATCTTTGGCTAACTATGTTTGCATTTGACTGCAAACTAGGAGCTGTAATCAAAACTCCTAACGATGTGGACATCCTACAAACAGGCCTCACTGAGACAGATGCCTGGTGTCAAAACCATGGCCTCAAGCTCAATGCCAAAAAGTGCATTGTCATCCCCTTTGGTAAAAACTCTGTACCCATGAACTACCACATAGGCAGTAGTCTACTTAACACCAAAAGTGTGATAAGAGACCTTGGGACACAGGTGGACAGTAGTCTCTCCTTTGATAATCACATAACCACAGTGGTCAGGAAATCATTCTACGTGGCACACCTCATCACAAAAGGTTTCTCATCCAGAAAAAAAGAGGTCATTGTTCCCTTCTATTCATCACTCATTAGACCCATTATAGAGTGCAATGCCCCTTTTGGTATTTACCTCACAAGACATCTACAACAACTGGAAAGGCCACAGAAATACCTCACAAAGAGGATTACTGGCCTCAAACAGATGCCCTACACAGACCATCTAAAAAAACTCCAGCTTTACTCCGTCGCATATCTCTGCCTAACATACAAAGCTATGTCAAACCCAGAGCTGTTGGACATGCTCCACTTAAAGAAATCTCAATCCCTCTGAGCTACACGCTCAAGGGACCTAAACCTTGTCACCACAATAACAGAACATGCTGGAGGGATAGATTCCTGTCCCAGAGACTTCCCATACTCTGGAACAGACTACCTATCTATGTCAAACAGAGATCCTCATTAGCACTCTTCAAGAAAAATCTTGATGACTAGATGGGTAAAAGGAAATTCACCCTGGGGATCACTTCTG
The DNA here is from genome assembly GCF_019279795.1 of Protopterus annectens. Taxonomy (NCBI): domain Eukaryota; kingdom Metazoa; phylum Chordata; order Ceratodontiformes; family Protopteridae; genus Protopterus; species Protopterus annectens. The sequence continues at coordinate 1,096,742,710 of NC_056727.1, read as the reverse complement.
TGGCTTTGCTTGACAGGGGCACAGGAAAATATTTTTTTTGGGTGGCAAAAGCCAGGGTACCTTTTTGGCTAGGGCCAATAGCCTAGTACTTACCTATGAACCTATGCTTCTAGCTTAAATAAGTCAGTTTTCCTTAGATTAGTTAACATTGGAGAGGTATATAGTAAAGTGGAGAGCAGATGGGTTTGTGCTAATGTTGGGTTTGTGCTAATGTAATTTTGGCCATTGTGGTCAGGAACCTTTTGTGCCTATATAGACTTCCAAGTTTCTTATGGACTTTTTTTATAGTTAGGGAGACATGCAAGTCAAATTTTATGGTATTGTCTATTTCTGCTCCAAGAAGCTTTGTACAGGTTGTTGGTGAGATCACAGTGTTATCTTTGGATATTATGTTAAATGTCGGGCATGAGATAGATGTCTTGTTTGCTTGGAAAAGTAATAATTTAGTTTGTTTGGGTTCAGGATTAGATACACATTGGCTAACCATGTTTCAACAGAAGTGAAAGATTCCTGTGTTTGAGAATGAAGACTTAATAGAGAAGTGGCAGCACAGATAAGTGTTGAATCATCTGCATACTGTATTATAGAACCATGTGGAATAGCTGTGTGTAGATTATTAGTAAAGAGGGAGAAAAGGAAAGTACCCAAGATAGGTCCTTGGGGGGACACCAATGGATAAAGGAAGGAGTGGAGATAGGTCACCTTGTCATAGAACAGACTGTTGACGGACATATAAATAGTTATGAAACCATGCTGTGGCAGATGCTGAGAAGGCTAGTTCAGCTAATACATCTATTAGTTTGGAAGGGGAGATCATATCAAAAGATTTTGATAGGTCTAGAAAGATGGCAGATACAACATTGTTGTTATTCCTGTGATGGTTTACGGTATTAGTGAAGGATAAAAGAACTGTAGTGGTACTATGTGATATGCGAAACCCATGCTGAGTGTTTGTGAGAAGGTTATTTGTTAGTAAGAATTTCATGACCTGGAATACACCTTTCGAGTAGTTTAGAAAGAGGTGAAAGAATAGCAATTGGCTGATAGTTTGTCAGTTCTATGGAAGGTCCCCCTTTATGAAGTGGGATTACATGGGAAATTTTCCACAGTTGAGGGACCTTGTTTTCGAGAATGGATCTATTTATATTTCAGTGTATATATATATATATATATATATATATATATATATATATATATATATATATATATATATATATATATCAAAATTGACACATACACATGGTAAACTTTGCCACATTCAGATATGAATGTGAAGTCATAAATGTATCATAAAACACATCAATCACATTGTTTATCTTTATTTTAGGCAAAGAGATAACCATGGCATATATGATCTATTCATTTCAAGAAAAGGTGTCTGTTTACAAAGAAGTAAAGTTTAATGTTTTATAATGACTGCAAAATATATATTTTATATATTATTCTATAACAAAATCTAATTGCTGCTGCTTGGAATTGAACACACACACATATAAGTTGATTTAATCATTGCCTAATGCAAAGGTCAAAAGCTGTTGGAGCAGGTATGTATGCTGGATATTTAGGTAAGGCATGCCTATTCAGTAGTGTGTGTCTCTTAAGCTCATATGGACTGATGCCCTTAAACTAGGTAAAATTAACTATATTTCAGATGTATTATGATTTCTTTTTTTGCATTTATACCTCAGCCATACTAGTCCCACGCCTGCCTGAAGTGCATCATTTGTTCATGATGTGCTTCCTTATTTCTAGCTATCTCTTCAGCAGCAGTGCAGAACAGAAGCAGAAAAAAATACACATAATAAAAACGTGTGTCGTCTGGCCAATCCATGGTATTATATTGGCTTTTGATGGGTCACTATATTTACACAACTTAGGAGGGCCAGACATTCTAAATTCTACATCCCATTAACTGAGGAGGTCCTGCTTGCACCCTTCATACCACTATAATGGGAATGGCATTGTTCAACAGTGTGTGGAATCCCAGTTGCACTTGGGAAAGCCTTGGCCAAACCATTACAAGCCTCAGCCTTGTACTAAGACCAGGCATTATAATCCAACAGAAACCTATAGTTGTAGCAATTTACAAGGAGTGCCACAAAAATCCTGGACTCCTCTTGACACCACATTTGTCTCTAAATGGAGTACTACCCTCAACTTCACCTGCTATATCTCCTGAAAAATATCTGGAAATATGGCAGGAAATTGTCATCCAATTGAGATTTCACTTGTATCAGACTATGTGCAGCTACGGACAGACAACCATGCCAACTTAATTTGCTTGTTAGAAAGGCACAAATGACCTTGCAGTAAAAGTGGACAGTATTTGGTTCATAATACACTGCAGGTGTGAAATATGTCAGTGATACTTGGCCATGTATGACTCTCAGTGTATCTACAAATATTCTACTGTGAAATTATCAAATGCCTTTTGCTGGTGATATCTGAATTATATCTGAATTGATATATTGTCACCTCTGGCCATGCTCTCTGATATGCTGGATAGTAATACTACACAAACTCTTGTGAGATGGATATGACATAACGATTTCAATGATGTTGGTAATAATCAGTGTTAGTACATGCAGTTACATAAACTGAGATATAGACATAGTAGGTTGGTGGGACAGAAGACTGAACTGCTATGCTCGGTTTATAAATTGGGAGATGCATTTTACAAACTGTGAGTGATAGTACTTGGGAATTGAACACATGACTAAGAAGAAAAATATTGGACTGCTATTCTCTGTTAATTAGCTGGTAATGCCACAGAAAAACTAAAAGAAGAATTAATGTTCTGAGCCTATAAGTTAAGATGTAACAATTTCAAAATGATTAGAGATCTAATTATGCCAAGCTTTCACTTGTTATATTATTGGAGTTAGATGTAGAATCCAGTATTTATTGATGTAAATTAGCATTCTATAACTGATTTGAATGAGCTGGGTAAACCATGTTGAGGAAGGTGCCATACATACTTTAAATGACATACTGTCCTACACACCTAATAGTAATATTTGTGTTGACATACGTTTTTCCTGTAACTAGAGTAAAGATTATACATATACAAGTGTACTTTAAATTAAGTATGATCTTGGTTAGTTAACTTTTTAGCATTAATTCCACATAGTTTTGTTGCAAATTTCATTTAGCAAATTAATAGTTGTACTTCATGTTAAATACATAATAAAGTCTGTCACAATATTTATTTTGGGTCTCTTAATAGATGTGTCTGCAATCCAGATTCAAGCCCTACATTACCTTTGCTGTTGCTCCAAACTTAGTACAGTAACACCCTAAGCCACAGATGCAGTTACATAGCAGGTGGCATTTCTTCACATGGTACTGTCCACAGTAGCTGCAAAGTGCAATGGCACTAATCTCATTTGAGCTAATGACATCATCCCAAATTAAAATTTGCCATGCTTGCCTTCAGAAGGGAACTGATGCTCTCTGACAGTGATCCCTGGCTGTCAACAGTGCATATTGCCAAGTGTTGAGCAAAGGCAAAACATTAAGAAATATATATGTGTAACATTGAACAAAGTACATATGGCATTATCCTAAAACATTCAATGTTTTAACATTGTTTAGCACATGATGACTTCCATTTTTGTTACACATCATCATGCCTTCATGTATGCACACTTCTTGAATAAGAGGGTACACAGGAGATTGCATATGTTCATTTTGTACATGGCATATGCAAGTAAGAATTACATGTTTATAAAGGAAATCTATTACTGTCATGATTAATAGTTTGAATATATTTCAAATATTTTGGATTAAATATCCATATTTCTGCAATTTCTGTCTTACAGGTTTTATTTCCTCACATTTTTGTCAATGCCATATTTGTTACATCATGCATGCAAAAATGTACTATTTCTAATAACAATTCTTCAAGTTCCATCACCATAACATTTGTGTAACTGTGAATAGTACCTTTAAGATATCAAAAGCTGGAACCAAGCCCTGCTGTACTGGTGCTGTTATTCATTTAATAGTGCATTAACACTTTGAGCCATAGCAAAAGTTACATATTATGTGTCTTTTTGGCACTAAGTACTGCCAGAGTGCTGAACGAAGCACACCAGCACCAGTGTTATTTGTGATATTGATGCCATTCCAAATTACATTTTTGAGGTTTTGCTATGGAAAGTGAACCAGCATTCATTGCTAATGAATGCTGCCAGTTACCAATGTGCAATGCAAAGCTTTGAGTAAAGGATAAAGCCAATAAATAAATAAATGAAAGACATCTCTCTGTATGATGATTTATCAACTCTATCAATTTATACCATGAAACTGCGGACATTAAGGATCCCTGCTTTCACACAGATATCACCCTCTCTAGATTTGAACATTGAATCCATGGCATTAACATGAAACATGGAGAAGGTTAAAAGTATGTGCCACATACAGTGAAATATTTATGAATCACTGAAAGTGGAGCATATATACTGAAGCTTTGACATTCTAACACATTACATTTCCCATCATCACAATATATGTCTGGATGAATGTGATATTTGTACTAGTTAATCTTAGACATCATGTCACAGTAAAAGAAATGTAAGCAAAACAAGAGATACTCTTCCCTTTCCTTTGTGAGCAGTACTCTTTTTGATACATTTCTAAAATGATTTGCATTTGTCTCGGTGGTGGTCTAGCTACTGAACAAAAACTCAGCTTAATGGAGGTGTTCCTGACCACTGTAAGAGATCCAGGTAGCAAATTAGGGTTTCCTTGTGTTGTGCTGAACATGTGAGCAGGGGTGGAAGACAATGAAAGGGTGTCTACTGGTGAAACTCCAGTTTCGGTAGATATATCTATATCTATATTATATTATATCTATTTTATATATATATATATATATATATATATATATATATATATATATATATATATATATATATATATATATGGGTCACTGTTAAACCATCAAATTCACAAACTATCAAAAATGGATTTCCCAAACCCAATTTAACGAATGCACAAGCTGTCGAAATGACATACAACCAAAACACAAACCATCGAAACTAGCTGCAGCAAATGTGGAAGACAAACCCGAAGTGCAACCTCACAGCAAATCCACAACAAATCCAACCCATGAAACCCCTGTGACATGTGTCAAATTAAACTTCACATTTTTAACAAATTAGCAATTGCACAGACAAACTCCATGTGAGAATACTCTTCTCTGTGAGAGAAAATCATTTCAAACTGCTGTTCATGACGTATTAACTCCCTTTTCTTCGGTGACTGTGGACAACCTGCACTCATACGTATATGGTACTCATCAACCCTATTCTGCTCTCTGCAAATAGCACACATCACTGTGTACAAATCAGAAACAAACTTCCCTGTTAAACATTTAAAGTGACGATGCCATGCTTCAACAGCATTCTGTGTCCTAGGCAAACAGAGGTGATTCAAAACCTACACATTTCAAAATTCAACAGGGAACAGAGGAGGAAACCTTATTTGAGTCGAAGATCTGGTAGAGAAAATCCTTGGTTTTCCCAATAGATGCCATTCCTCAAAATATTTCAATAACTCCTTTCTATTATTAGGGAATGAACTATTCAGCTGATAATATGTACTCACAACATCTTTCACCTCCAAAAAAGCAAGCACAGCAAGCTTTTTAACAGCAAGTTAGAATGAAATACCTCCATTGTAAACTGACCCTAACCCTAAGGTCTATAATTTTCTCCATAGATTCCTACCAAAGTGAAAAAAAAACACCCTTTGCAAATTGCATCACTCACATTATTCCTAATACTTCTAACAGCAGCAGTCTCAAAATCACAAAGAATATAACACACTGTAGTGGTACAATCATGTTCATTGAGCAAAGCAAACACACAGTCTCACATATAATTGTATGATTTAAGACTTTTTTTCTACATTAAACAAAATAGCAGTGGCATAACTCTTTTGAAGGCCCCACATTTCACTATACCATGAAATGTATACAAATGACGGCAAGCATCTCCTTTAATGAAATAAATTCCTTCCATCAACCAAATATCTGCCTTTGCTAGATCTTGCAAATTATCTTGTGTAGTAAATACCACTAGAACATTATCATTGCTTTTATCAGATTTCTTCTTTTGCACAAACGTACTACCTTTAAGCTGGAAGTCCAACACATTTAAATTCAGCACACTTAAACCTGCTTTCTTTGGTTGTCATTGTAACTTCTTTCTTGCTCTTCTTACCTTCTGCAAAGAGCACTCCTAATCGGCAAACTAGGGGCATAATCTAAAGAAGTAGATGCAATCACATCATCCACAATAATACAAGGTGCAGCACATGAAAGTGTAGGCCTTTCCTTTAGGGCAACAGCAACGCTGTACGTCTCTACCTGTGTAGGATCCCCTGCATGGTCATGGACCACTGATTTAAGCAATTGCTCCCCCGACATAGCACACAGAGTAATCGCTCGACCCTTGCATTTATCAGACTTCTAGTGCAGCACCAGTATTTCTTACACTTAGTAGCCTTCTCCAAATGATATGTATATCCATCCAAAACAAGGATTTCTTTACCTCTTTAAGAAAAAGTGGTGGTATAACTCTGACCCAGCACTCTCGGAAGAGGCAAGTCTTTCATATTTGCTATTTTAAATCAGTACAACGTACAAAGAACAAACTCTCCCATACTTTAAATAGTGCTGCAGCCTGCTATTCCAATTGATGATTTGCTATTCGATTCAGTGACATTTCAACAGGCTGTTCATTCACTAAAGTAAGTTTCTGAAACCCGTGTTCGATAGTTTGAAAATTCGATGGTTTAACAGTGACCCATATATATATATATATATATATATATATATATATATATATATATATACATATATATCTTTTTAGTTATATTCATTTAAATAATTTGTCTTTAATTCTATCTTAATTATATTTTTAATTGCACGTGCATGTAGTATTGCTTAACTCAGGATAATGCAGCATAAGTCTGATTAGTTTATTTAATTTTTCTTTTAGTTTCCTTTCTTTTTTTTTGCTTTTCATTGCTATTACACACTGTTGAGCCCACCACCAACATTGTGGAACTCCTACCACCAGATGTTGGAATATCTGTAACCTCTGATGATGGTGGCGATGGTGAAGAGCCACAGTCTGGGGGTCGCAAATGGCCTGTTTGACACTGAGGTTGTGACCCACACAAACCCTGCCCAGAGTTTGGACAAAGTCAGTATACCTACATATCCTCATGACATAATACTATTACAGAAAGGGCAGGTTGAGGATGACACAATTGATCAGGGTAGTGCGGTTACTCCAGCTCTAAAGCTGGCAGAGTCTCCTCCTAGCCATCAGGAGGCTGAAGTATCACCCAGAAGTTTCAGTGGCGGTGGACAGAAGAAGCATGATTTATACCCTCTTCCCAATGTCGGTGTGTCAGTCGGTGTCATGCAAAGTATGTGTAGGACTATTGTGGAGGCACAGGTAGGTTCCACCAGCACCACAGAAGACATAGTCTGACTGCTGCATGTTGTTCATTCTGATACGAGACTTCCTGAACCATGTGGGGGAGTCCTTGGACTGGATGAATGACACACTGGATAATGTGGTGCCTGTAATGGAACTTCTTCTGGGGAAGGGTCAGTATCCACATGGTCAAAGAGCCGTTACACCATGACATCGTGCCAGATCTTACTCCATTAGTGGCATTATTTCCACTGCTCCTTCAATGATTGTGGTCTCTCCCTCCAGATGTGGTAGATCATTTGGTTGTGTTCATGGAGGTTGTCATGAAAAAAGCTCATCCAGAAGATATTGTCCATGTTCAGGTAGCACCACAACTTCAAGCCATGGTCATGGAACTAACAGTGTAACTCTCAGCAGAGGTAGTGTATGTGGTCAGGGCTGGCAACATTGAACTCTATCTTCTACCATGCATGGCTCACACCTGTCCAGAATGTTAGTGCATAGTACTAGCACAAGTGCTTTGATTGTGTTCCTGCAGACCCACACAAGGGACAGCTCATCTTTGCTGTACCTCATCACACACATATTAATACATTATTTATATTGAATTATTTGCATCTGGTGCTACTAGCTCAGACAATGCATTCTTGCTGTTAACCTGATTTCTCACTCAAGGCACAGGCAATCTTCTTTAGTAGCAGGCTAGGCCTTCTGTAACCAGTCCCACACCCTGTGCAAGTGATGATGACCGTGCTCTGCCCTTTTCACATTACTTTGTGACATAGGTCACCTATTTCTGATTAGCTATCATAGTGGATAGCTAAAGCTTTCTTAGTCCGATGCTTGCTTTAATCAAAAGTATTGTACTGATTTGCACTTACTTATTTTGTTTCTGCTTGAGTTCAAATGATTGTTATCTAGGTTGCGATCCTCATTTGTATTAGTAACAGTATTAGTAGTAATTCAGTTCTACTCATTAAGAATTACTGCTTGCTCAGCACCTTGTACAAATAATGATAAGACTGTCGTGGTCACCATTAGGGTGTCTATGTTGGGCAACTTTAATGTGGATGCGTGGTATTGGGTAAATTACTATTTATGTTGCATATACCTCTTATGAGTTACTGATGACATTCCTGTAAATTTGAATAAATTTTTTATCATACTGACATGCAGTACTTGCATATGAATGTAATCATTTTATTACTTCTTTAGAGGTTCATCACTTACTTTGGTTAAGGTTACCACTACAAGTTAACTCTTCTGGGGTTGACATTATCTGATACTCACAGAACACAACCATTACATGGGTAAGTAAGGCTGATAATTTTGCATTTATCACTGTTACTGTTTGCAAGTGCTTAGGTTCTTATCTTTTTACTTAGGTAGAGAGTGTGTGTGCTAATCTGTGCCTCCTATACACGGCCATTGCATATTGTGTATGCCTCCATCTGCCAGGATCATCCACTGCTGCTGTTCCTTCCTCTAACTCCTCATTTGTGTCTGCTGGCCCTGCTGGCCTTGCCCGTGAATGTACCTAAACATTGGAACCATGACCTAGGCAAGCCAAATCCATGGTCTATATTATTTAAGTTTGATCATGTGCATCATTGTAACATTGATCATCAGGGCTGTGTGGTTCTGTCATGGGTATAATGAGGTAAGGTTAGGTTGCATATCCTGCATCCACCACTAGATGCCCTTGTGGAAAGTCAGCCCTAGAAAATCATTTAAACAAGTCACAGTTGTACCATCATTGGGAGTCATGAAAACTACCAGGGTTACATGTGCATAGATTATAGATGATCCCTTTGGCATTACAGGTCAGCTGACAGCTGATAGAGTGATATTCTGTTGATGCACCATCATTCTTATTCACTGGATGGGGCTTTTATTTCAATGTGTGGGCAGTCTGTGGCCCCAAGAATCTCAGGAAAATGTGCTATGGTATAGAAATGTTGCATGGTGATAGCTGTCTCCTCTGGAAGTCAAATATTCTCCCTTATATATGGCATAATTGAATTGAGAAACTGGAGTAATATTCTTCAGGTTGAAGCCTATGACACACATAATATGTCCCCTGTGGGTGTCTGAAAAGTGCCTCTAGCTAGTGTACATAATGCTATACATGCCTTGGTTTCCAATGGGAATGTTTTTCCAGAATTTCTACAGGGACTCAGGTGACTGAGGCACAGATTGGCTGTTTCCTCTAAGGTATCCCCGAACACCCTGTAGCACTCTAATATTTCAGTATCATGAAGTTCATGATAGGTCAAACATGGTCTGAACATTTCTCTCCTCCTAGGCTAAGGTCAGTCAGCAGCAGCACCTTGTATTAAAGCCTGTTGTACATACAAGTTAAGGACAGCAGCAACAACCACTAACATTTTGTCTTTGTGGTTGTATTCCAAAAAGTTTTGAAATTGATGGCTAAAGGGAAAATGGCATTTAGGCACAGATTTTATACAATCCTGAGAATATACATTTAAATGCAGTATGAAAACAATAGAAGCAAAGGGAATATAATCCCTTACTGACTATTAATGGAAAACTTATCAGTGTGGACCACTACCAGAAGAGTGGGCTTTACACAGAATTCGGATTCCCCATCTTTAATACAGGAAATGCATTGATCATTCTGTCTAATATAGTAATTTCAGACCATATGTATATTTCAATAATTGCATTCTGTACAGAAACTGTACTGATCATGCACTGGTGTCCTTTCACAAAACATGCACTTTTCATTATCAGCTAGGTGACTTTCAGAACTCTCATGCCTATTGCCTTGTGACATACACTTGACTGAACAACATTTCTTCACATGACATACTAATGGAATGATAACAAGTCTGAATGCTTCACTGAATTTAATACTTAGATTGCTAAGTTTGTTCTTGTTTAATGCCTTAAGGAGAATAATAGCTATCACCAGTGAAAAGCACATCTGATTGAAGATAAATGTTAAGGTCCATGCAAATGCCATTAAAACAGTAAAGTTATTCACTTCGTATAACATATACTGAACTATTGTTGAATGCATTTGTCTTGTAAAGTGCACTTTTGTAATACTGTTCCTCTGCACGTCTCCTCTGAATAAAAGGGCTTTTTTTCCAATGGGGTACTTTCCCAATCCAAAAAAAAAAAAAAATATATATATATATATATATATATATATATATCTATATATATCTATATATATCTATATATATATATATATATATATATATATATATATATATATATATAAAATGTCATGTATTAACATTTTGCCTTTATATCTCTGTCTGGTACATCATTGAGATCAAGGTCCTGCTTGCACATATGCCCTGATTGAGTAATGCACTTCTATTACCGACTTGAATGAGTACAGGGTGATGGGGACACTGTGAATCATTTACCAACATGGAATATTAAAATATTAAGGAACTTCCTTGGCTTAAATACATTAAATTAACATAGTGCTATAGACACCGTTTAGTTCATTTAATGCTCTGTACAGTGACGTACATCTGCTGTATTAATACAGACTTTGATCCCAATATTAAAAAATGGCCATCAGCTATTATTTAAGGCTTTAACTCAAAGCAGAGGCTCATAATCAAACCTGGTTTACTGACTTAATGGACTGTAACAAAACTTAGTCTAATTGCAGTACTGAAACTAACTTTTGCACGAATGAGAAAAAAATCCATATTTTGATAGCTTAATTCTTAATTTAATTCTCATTGAGTAGTCTAGTGATTGCCAGATTTCAATAGTTCATACTAAGAGGGTACAGAAGAAAAATTTCCATAAAAAGAAAGTTTAATGGCATCTTGCAAAGAATACACTTTTGCTGTATTTGATTATGAGCTTTTCTGACTTGTGGGAGGTTTTGAATATTCACATACTACAGAAGTACATTATAGAAAACCTGGATTCTTAAGGCTTCATTCCAAGAATGGGTATGTTATGATCTTTCAAAGATAGGTATTCACTTTTATTTAATTGCTAAATGGGTAGGTGAGCTGGTCTACTCACCTTTTTCAGTAGCAACCAAGTGAAGCTCCCCTGCCCACTCTAGTAATGCATGGCGGACTATATTAAATCAGCAAATGCTTAAAATAGTGAATGCTGATTTATTGACCCTATAAAAGCAAAAGCTTGAAATCCCAAATACATGGAACAGCAATATCCCCACACAGCCCCTACTTAAATATACCAACTCCAAGATCGCACCACAGTAGAGGAAATGGCAAAGTCACGAAAATGGCAAGGGAAAAAAATTGCTGTTCCATGTCTTAGGATTTCCAACTTTTCCTTTTAAAAGGTCGATAAATCAGCATTCGCTATTTTAAGCTGATTTAATATAGGCCCATGCATGATAACCCTAACTGTCCTTCAGCCCCAACCCTAAATGTACACCTTAACTTAGAAAAAAACTTTCCATAAAACTATCACTATTCAAACAACTTTGATTTGAATGGTTTGTTAGGGCTATGGTTTATAGCTTGGAAAAAGATTTTTTTTCCTTTTTGATCTTTTGTTGTTTTTGGTTATTTATGGTGTTGGTGAAATGGATGGTCGACATGGTGTAGTCAATCCATTTTGTGTTGACTAGTTGACTATTTTCAATGTTGAACATTCATGATATAAACATACAGGTATAGATATAGATATAGATATGTGTATGTGTGTGTGTGTGTGTGTGTGTGTGTGTGTGTGTGTGTGTGTGTGTGTGTGTGTGTGTGTTTCAATATGTGCCTGTGTATCTGCATGTGTGAGTGTGAATGTGTGAAATCATGCATATTATGTATATATATATATATATATATACATATATATATATATATATATATATATATATAGGTCTAGGACACATGCTCGACTAGCATATGTCCGAATCACAAAACATCGAACGCACATACACTAAAGCGCTTTACACTGAAAAGCACTTCTGTGTATGTGTAGTTCAAAAAAAAATCTACATTTTTGCTAGTGTACATAATGCTATACATGCCTTGGTTTCCAATGGGAATGTTTTTCCAGAATTTCTCCGGGGACTCAAGTGACTGAGGCACAGATTGGCTGTTTCCTCTAAGGTATCCCCAAACACCTTGAAGCACTCTAATAATTCAGTATCATGAAGTTCATGATAGGTCAAACATGGTCTGAACATTTCTCTCCTCCTAGGCTAAGGTCAGTCAGCAGCAGCACCTTGTATTAAAGCCTGTTGTACATACAAGTTAAGGACAGCAGCAACAACCACTAACATTTTGTTTTTGTGGTTGCATTCCAAAAAGTTTTGAAATTGATGGCTAAAGGGAAAATGGCATTTGGGCACAGATTTTATACAATCCTGAGACTATACATTTAAATGTAGTATGAAAACAATAGAAGCAAAGGGAATATAATCCCTTACTGACTATTAATGGAAAACTTATCAGTGTGGACCACTACCAGAAGAGTGGGTTTTACACAGAATTCGGATTCTCCATCTTTAATACAGGAAATGCATTGATCATTCTGTCTAATATAGTAATTTCAGATCATATGTATATTTCAATAATTGCATTCTGTACAGAAACAGTACTGATCATGCACTGGTGTCCTTTCACAAAACATGCACTTTTCATTATCAGCTAGGTGACTTTCAGAACTCTCGTGCCTATTGCCTTGTGACATACACTTGACTGAACAACATTCCTTCACATGACATACTAACGGAATGATAACAAGTCTGAATGCTTCACTGAATTTAATTCTTAGATTACTGAAGTTTGTTCGTGTTTAGTGCCTTAAGTAGAATAATAGCTATCACCAGTGAAAAGCACATCTGACTGAAGATAAATTTTAAGGTCCATGCAAATGCCATTAAAACAGTAAAGTTATTCACTTCGTATTACATATACTGAACTATTGTGGAATGCATTTGTCTTGCAATGTGCACTTTTGTAATACTGTTCCTCTGCATGTCTCCTCTGAATAAAAGGGCTTTTTTTTCCAATGGTACTTACCCAAACCAAAAAAATAAATAAATTAATATATATATATATATATATATATATAATGTCATGTATTAACATTTTGCCTTTATATCTCTGTCTGGTACATCACTGAGATCAAGGTCCTGCTTGCACATATGCCCTGGTTGAGTAATGCACTTCTATTACCGACTTGAATGAGTACAGGGTGATGGGGACACTGTGAATCATTTACCATCATGGAATATTAAAATATTAAGGAACTTCCTTGGCTTAAATACATTAAATTAACATAGTGCTATTGACAGAGTTTAGTTCATTTACTGCTCTGTACAGTGACGTACATCAGCTGTATTAATACAGACTTTGATTTCAATATTAAAAAATGGCCATCAGCTATTATTTAAGGCTTTAACTCAAAGCAGAGGCTCATAATCAAACCTGGTTTACTGACTTAATGGACTGTAACAAAACTTAGTCTAATTGCAGTCCGGAAACTAACTTTTGCATGAATGAGAAAAAAATCCATATTTTGATAGCTTAATTCTTAATTTAATTCTCATTTGAGTAGTCTAGTGATTGCCAGATTTCAATATTTCATGCTAAGAGGGTACAGAAGAAAAATTTCCATAAATAGAAAGTTTAATGGCATCTTGCAAAAAATACACTTTTGATGTATTTGATTATGAGTTTTTCTGACTTGTGGGAGGTTTTGAATATTCACATACTACAGAAGTACATTATAGAAAACCTGGATTCTTAAGGCTTCATTCCAAGAATGGGTATGTTATGCTCTTTCAAAGATAGGTATTCACTTTTATTTATTTGCTAAATGGGTAGGTGAGCTGGTCTACTCACCTTTTTCAGTAGCAACCAAGAGAAGCTCCCCTGCCCACTCTAGTAATGCATGGCAGACTATATTAAATTAGCAAATGCTTAAAATAGTGAACGCTGATTTATTGACCCTATAAAAGCAAAAGCTTGAAATGCCAAATACATGGAACAGCGATGTCCCCACACAGCCCCTACTTAAATATACCAACTCCAAGATCGCACCACAGTAGAGGAAATGGCAAAATCCTGAAAATGGCAAGGGATAAAAACTGCTGTTCCGTGTCTTAGGGATTTCCAACTTTTCCTTTTAAAAGGTCGATAAATCAGCGTACGCTATTTTAAGCTGATTTAATATAGGCCCATGCATGATAACCCTAACTGTCCTTCAGCCCCAACCCTAAATGTACACCTTAACTTAGAAAAAACCTTTCCATAAAACTATCACTATTCAAACAACTTTGATTTGAATGGTTTGTAAGGGCTATGATTTATAGCTTGGAAAAAGATTTTTTTCCTTTTTGATCTTTTGTTGTTTTTGGTTATTTATGGTGTTGGTGAAATGGATGGTCGACATGGTGTAGTCAATCAATTTTGTGTTGACTATTTCCAATGTTGAACATTCATGATATAAACATACAGGTATAGATATAGATATAGATATAGATATAGATATAGATATAGATATAGATGTAGATATAGATATGTGTGTGTGTGTGTGTGTGTGTGTGTGTGTGTGTGTGTGTGTGTGTGTGTGTGTGTGTGTGTGTGTGTGTGTGTGTGTGTGTGTGTGTGTGTGTGTGTGTGTGTGTGTGTCTGTGTGTGTGTGTGTGTGTGTGTGTGTGTGTGTGTGTTTCAATATGTGCCTGTGTATCTGCATGTGTGAGTGTGAATGTGTGAAATCATGCATATCTATGTATATATATATATATATATATATATATATATATATATATATATATATATATATATATACATATATATATGGGTCTAGGACACATGCTCGACTAGTATATGTCCGAATCACAAAACATCGAACGCACATACACTAAAGCGCTTAACACAGAAAAGCGCTTCCGTGTATGTGTAGTTCAAAAAAAAAAATCTACATTTTTGCTAGTGTACATAATGCTATACATGCCTCGGTTTCCAAGGGGAATGTTTTTCCAGAGTTTCTCTAGGGACTCAGGTGACTGAGGCACAGATTGGCTGTTTCCTCTAAGGTATCCCCGAACACCCTGAAGCACTCTAATAATTCAGTATCATGAAGTTCATGATAGGTCAAACATGGTCTGAACATTTCTCTCCTCCTAGGCTAAGGTCTGTCAGCAGCAGCACCTTGTATTAAAGCCTGTTGTACATACAAGTTAAGGACAGCAGCAACAACCACTAACATTTTGTCTTTGTGGTTGTATTCCAAAAAGTTTTGAAATTGATGGCTAAAGGGAAAATGGCATTTAGGCACAGATTTTATACAATCCTGAGACTATACATTTAAATGTAGTATGAAAACAATAGAATCAAAGGGAATATAATCCCTTACTGACTATTAATGGAAAACTTATCAGTGTGGACCACTACCAGAAGACTGGACTTCACACAGAATTTGGAAACTGAACATTGAAAAGCGCTTCCGTGTATGTGCAGTTCAAAAAAAAAAATCTACATTTTTGCAGGGGTCTTTTTCCCCCTACACCCCCAACACCCCCCTACATTATTATTCTCATTCTGAGATCACACTACAGTTTGGAAAAAGGAATTTTCCTTTACCCACACTGTAGTCCGATCTACGAAACAGGCACACATACACAGAAGCTCTTGTCGATGTTAAGCGCTTTCGGGTTTGTGTGTTCGAAGTTTTCTGATTCGGACATATGCTAGTAGAGCATGTGTCTGGATCCCATATATATATATTTATATATATATATATATATATATATATATATATATATATATATATATGTGTGTGTGTGTGTGTGTGTGTGTGTTTGTGTGTATGTGTGTGTGTGTGTGTGTGTGTGTGTGTGTGTGTGTGTGTGTGTGTGTGTGTGTGTGTGTGTGTGTGTGTGTGTGTGTGTGTATATATATATATATATATATATATATATATATATATATATATATATGTTTATGGGTCTAACTTATTTGATCGAAATTTCAAAACTTTGAAAACCATATGACTGAGACCATACAATCAAAATTTGAAACTTTGAACACTTTGAATGGAGATCACCGTACAATGCAGAATGGGAGATTTACTGATTTCTTCACTGTAGTGCGATCTCAGAGTTGGTATATCTATGTAGCAGGGAGTGGGGGGGTGCAGGAGGGCATGCCCCCCCCCCTAAACACATAGAAGCAAACTTTTTTGTTTAAGTTTTGTGGTTTTGTTGTATTTTCAAAATTTCAAAACTTCGATCATATGGTCTCAGATATATGGACTTCAGAGTTTTGAAATTTCAATCAAAGAAAGTGGACCCATATATATTTATGACTCCTATCCTAATCACAGAAACTACACCTCTTCGAAACTTAGTTAGCCAAGAACTGTTTGCCAAAACTACACTACTCCGACAAGGCACTTTGCCGATCTTCATGTCTGCGAAATGTCTGCTTTCATGCAGGCAGGTGTACAGCTTGTTGTCACTGTAGTATGATCTCGCAGTTGGTATATATAATTTGCAGGGGGGTGTGGGTGGTGAAACCCCCACATGCAGGGTGCAGGGAGGCTTGCCCCCTTGCAAAGATTAGAAAAAAGTAGAGGATTTGGTGTAGTTGCCATTTCGTAGTAGTGTAGTTTCGGAGAAATGGTCTCGGCTAATTGAGTTCCGGAGAACTGTAATATCGGTGATTAGAAAGGGATCTATCTATCTATCTATATATATATATATATATATATATATATATATATATATATAAATATATATATATATATATACATATATATATATATATATATATATATATCTATTATATTTATTTTATTTATTTTTACATTTGTTAACCAGGTTAGTCTGACTGGGGCCAGAGAATCCATCTTCAGCGGAGACCTAAGGAGAAAAGCTCCAGGAAAGTAATTAGTAAAAATAAGAAAAATAAATACCTAATAATTCAAGTTGTAAGATACTTAACAGTACAAAAACAGATAAAGAGAAACATACAACAGGAATATTTATAAGGTAAAAGTACAACATTTAGAGAATGCAGTAGCAATATGTTTAAGAAATTTGGTTAGCATTAAGTTATATACAAGGATATATAGCAATGCCTTAAAATAAAAAAAAAATATTTTCTAATATGTAATTTACAATGCAGAGTAACATCAAGACATAGTACATCAAAGATGCATTTAATAGCATAGGTATTAATGGCATTCAGAGTAATATGTGTAGACAGTTCCTTATTGTGCGAGGACCCAGTCAGCTGAGTGTCCTAACAAACGTGGCCTCACCACCTTATTCGGTCCTACCATGAAAGGCACAGTACGCTGGAAGAAATATTTCCTTGATGAAACCCATCAAGAAAATATTCTGTCTTGCCCGCACTAATGAACAGAAATTGCTTTAGGTCTCACCACCTTACCCGGTCCTACCTTGAACGGCTCAGTATGCTGGAAGAAATATCTCCTTGCTGAAATCCATCAAGAAAATATTCTGCATTGCCATCGCTGGTGAACAGAAATTGCCTAAGTTCTCACCACCCTACCAGGTCCTACCTTGAATGGCTCAGTACGCTGGAAGAAATATCTCCTTGCTGAATTCCATCATGGAAAAATTATGCCTTGCCCTCGCTAGTGAACAGAAATTGCCTAAAGTTAATAACATCTGCTTATTGCAAAAGTTGTTTTATCTTATATCTGAACTGGGTCTATAGCACGCCTTAGAAGTCACAACTGCCTGAACAGTAAAATGGCTCTTTAAACTGGCCAAGAGCAGGCTGCTAGTTAACCCGACTGCATTATTGTATCAGTAACTACCCAGATAATTACAATTACAGCCAGAAGCAGACCTTTTTGCCATTTTATGTGTCAAAGTGATAAAAGCCTGTGAAGTTTATCATCTATAGATATATATATATATATATATATATATATATATATATATATATATATATATATATATATATATATATATATACAAAAACAAAGTTATCTTAAGAAAACTGAGTTAAAAAATCCTTTAAAAATTGAGTTAAATTATAAGGCATCAAGTCCACTTACTGTAGAAATCATGTGATTTGCATTAGCCTATCAGAAGGCTAACTCCCACCTCCTTACATGTTTGTAAGCGAAGTTACTTGTATTCCCTGAATTACTGCCATTTTTAGCTCCATATTGTTCATTGGCCCAGTTGGCTGACTGTCCTAACGAATGCGGTATGGGTACAATGATATTGACACATTATACTAAGCTGTAAGAATGAGTTTTTAGCAACAAATAGTTAGAGACTATTGCTGAAGTGTGCTATTGTTAACTGGTGGTTAAACATATCCAGATAACATTGCATGCCTTGCATTTCATAATAACTGCATAAGGGTGCAAGATAAGCATAGGGAATTACTGTGATTGCATGTTACTGCTTAACCGCAAATAGCGACCTATGATTAAGGATTTTCCTCTTAAACTGCTGCTGTATGCTGTTTAAAAGAAAAACTAAATTGTGTTATAAAGTTGTTTGTTGGTAACTGCTGTTGTGCCTTAAAGTGGAAACCCTATCAGTTGATTTACTTATATAATGATAGTTCTGTGTCTGCATACATGCTCTAACTGATTATCCATTATCAATTCTCATCACCCTACCCATTTTACCTTGAACACCTCAGTACGCTGGAAGAAATATCTCCTTGCTGAAATCCTTCAAGAAAATATTCTGCCTTGCCCTCACTAGTGAAAAGAAATTGTTTAAGTTTAATAACATCTTCTTATTGTAAAAGTTGTTTTACCTTATAGCTGAAATGAGTGTATAGCATGCCTTATAAGTCACAACTGCCCAGACATTAACACGACTCATAAAAATGGCCAAGAGCAGGCTGCTAGGTTAACCCAACTTCCATATTGCATCAGTTACCGCCCAGCTAATTGCAATCATGGCCAAAAGCACACCTTTTTGCCTTTTATGTGTCACAGCAATAGAAGCCTGTGAAGTTTATCATTTATATACAAAAACAAAGTTATCTTAAGAAAATTGAGTTAAAATATCCTTTAAAAATTGAGTTAAATTATAAGGCATCAAGTCAATTCACTGTAGAAATCCTATGATTTGGATTAGCCTATCAGAAGGCTTACTCCCTCCCCCTTACATGTTTGTAAGAGAAGTTACTTATATTCCCTAAATAACTGCCATTTTTAAACTCCTTAGTGTGCGAGGACCCAGTCGGCTGACTGTCCTAACAAACGCGGTATGTGTACAATGATACTGACATAGGTTCATAGGTTCATAGGTTCATACTAGGCTATCTGCCCGAGGGCATTTACAAGCCTAGCCCATCGTTTTGTGGCTTACGCCACCCCTTAAGTATGGGGAACTATACCCATTATTTTGCTGTGCCTCTGTCGAGCAGTGACACTGAGGTAATCCCTGGGGTATATTTGCGATCTCCCATCCATTGGTCAAGACTTCTCTTGAACAAGGCCAGCGAGGTGCTCTGCCTCACATATACCGGGATTTTGTTCCACAGCATAGGGAGTCTTTGGGTGATGAATCTATCCCTCCAGCACGTCCTATTAATAGCCGTCTCGAGGTTTAAGTCTCTCGCCCTTGTGGCTCTGGTGGATCTAGATTTTTTGAGGTGAAGCATATTCATCAAATCTGGGTTTGACATGGCCTTGTATGTTAGGCAAAGGTCACCTCTGAGCAAGCGGTAAGCGACTGAATAGAGCTGGAGTTCTTTCAGTCGGGCAGCATAGGACAGATTTTTGAGACCCTTTATCCTTTTGGTGAGGAACTTTTGTGGCCTCTCCAGCTGCTGCAAGTGTCGGGTCAGATACATTCCGAATGGGGCATTGTACTCAATCATTGGTCTGATGAGTGATGAGTAAAGGGAGACCATGACCTCCCTAGATCTAGATGAGAATCCCTTCATGATAAGGTGGGCAATGTAGAAGGTCTTCCTAACTGCTTTAGCTACATGGGTGTCGAATGACAGACTACAATCAACCTGGGTCCCCAAGTCCCTGATAACTTCTTCTGTGCTCAGTGGATTGCCACCTATTTGGTAGCTGGGGGTAACCTTGTTTTTCCCGAAGGGTATGACTATGCATTTTTTGGCATTTAACTTTAGGCCATGGCTCTGGCACCAGTTATCTGTTTCTGAGAGACCCTTCTGAAGGATATCTGTGTCAGATGTGTTTTCTACTATGGCTCCCAGTTTGCAATCATCTGCAAACTTTGTCAGCCATAACCCTCCTGTGTTTGCTTGTACTGAAAAGTAGATGCCAAACAAGAGTGGGCCCAGGACTGAGCCCTGTGGGACCCCACTTGTGACAGGCTTTGAGTCTGACATGGCGCCAGCAACTCTGACCCTGTGGGTTCTGTCACTCAGCCAGTTTGCAACCCATCTTGTGATGTATGGGTTAACATTTAAGCTGCTGAGTTTATCAATGATACCCGAGTGAGGTATTGTATCAAAGGCCTTCGCCAGATCCAGGTAGGCTGTATGGACTGCCTTTCCCTCATCAATGGCTTTGGTGACTGTTTCGAAAAAGTCAACCAAGTTTAAAAGGCATGATCTGCCTTTGACAAAACCAAACTGGGTTGGATCCAAGGTCTGCAAATTCCCTATGTCTTTATTTATGAGGTCCATTATGATCCTCTCCATGGCTTTGCAGATAAGGCTTGTCAAGCTAATAGGCCGGTAATTTCCAGGGTCGGTGGAGGCACCGCCTTTGTGAAGTGGGACCACAGTTGCAGTGCGCCACTCCCTGGGTACATATCCAGAGGTAAGACTTTGATTAAATAGCTGTCCTAGTTGTGGGTTTAATTCCTCATTGAGTTCGTGGAGCACACAGCCGGGGACACCATCGGGTCCCATGGATGCAGTGTTTTTTGCTTTGGAGAGAGCAGTTTTAACTTGGGCGTTGGAAATGTTTGGGGGGCTGCAATCGTTTGGTATAGATATCTCTCCTTTTGGGGGGGAAGAAGTTTGCACTGAACCTGTCAGCCAGTATGTTGGCAATGTCTGTAGGATCAGTAATCTTCACATCATTTTGGACTAGTTCTGAGCATATCTGGGAGTTTCCTCCCAGGTTTCTAACATAGCTAAAGAATGCCTTATGATTGTCTTTTGAGTCTTTAGCTATTTTCCTCTCAAAATTTGCTTTGGATGATTTTATGAGAGCTCTCAGTTTTCTACTTATAGTGATCAAGGGTGTCTTACCTTTTAAGGATTTTGCTCTATCTTGTAGTAGCTTCCTCCTTTTGTTGTAGAGTTTGTTTATGGCTGGGGTCCACCAGAGTGGACGCTTGCCTTTGGTACAGAGAGTCTTTGTTTTGCTTGGGATTGCCTTATCCATGCAGTCCTGCAGGTGCTGGTAGAAGGCATTTGTGAGTGATTCAGCGGCTTGAGTACTGTTTTCCGCTCGGGGCCTTAAAGGAGACCACACTAGTCTTTAGAAGTGTGAAGTCGGCTTTCGAGAAGTTTTTACTGTGGTCTTTTTATTTCAGGTGGGGTGGGATGAGGACCTCCAGCGAGATTAGTTTGTGATCTGATCTCACCAGTGAGGGTATACTTCGGTGTTGAACATTGTGCTCCCATGTTCGTGATGATGAGATCAAGTATGTTATCTCCTCTTGTGGGGATGGTGACTAGTTGTTCCATGGCATTTGAGTTTATGAATTCCAGGAACTTTTGGGCTAGGGTGTTTGGGCTTGAGTAGTGTTCCCAGTCTATATTAGGGTAATTGAAGTCACCTAGTATGATGGTGTTTGGTGATACATTTATCCCCTCTAGTGTTTTCAGGAAGGCCATGTGAGGTTCCTGAGTTTGTGAGGGTGGCCTGTAACATGCTACAATTTGCAGAGCAGTCCTGCCTATGGTTAATTGCACCTGGATGGTCTCCGATGCATCGTATGCGTTACCAGTCTTGAGGTGTGGGTGTCCTTGATGAATATGGATACCCCCCCTCCTTTCTTGGTATTGTCCAGTTGGCTGACTGTCCTAACAAACGCGGTATGTGTACAATGATATTGACATGTTATTCTAAGCTGTAAAAATGTTTTTTTAGCAATAGTTCATTAGAGACTATTGCTGAAGTGTGCTATTGCTAACTGCTGGTTCAACATAGCCAGATAACATCTCATACCTTGCATTTCATAATAACTGCATAAAGGTGCAAGATAATCATAGGGAATTATTGTGATTGCATGTTACTTCTTAACCACAACTAGTGGCTTATGATTAAGGATTCTCCTCTTGAACGGCTGTTGTATAATGTTTAAAAGAAACTCTAAATTGTGTTATAAAGTTGTTTGTTGTTAACTGCTGTTGTGCCTTAAAGTGGAAGCCCTATCAGTTGATTTACTTATATAATGATAGTTCCCTATCTGCGTACATGCTCTACCTGATTATATGTTATCTGGGCTCCAGCCTACTCGGTCCTACCTTGAACGGCTCAGTACGCTGGTAGAAATATCTCCTTGTGGAAACCCATCAAGAAAATATTCTGCCTTGCCCTCACTAGTGAACAGAAATTGCCTATGGTTAATAACATCTGTTTATTGTAAAAGCTGTTTTACCTTATAGCTGAATGGGGTCTATAGCACGCCTTAGAAGTCACAGCTGCCCGAACAGTAAAATGACTCATTAAACTGGCCAAGAGCAGGCTGCTAGGTTAGCCCGACTGCCTTATTGTATCAGTAACCGCCCAGATAATTACTATTATAAATAGACACAGACCTTTTTGCCATTTTATGTGTCACAGCAAGAGAAGCCTGTGAAGCTTATCATTTAGATACAAAAACAAAGTTATCTTAAGAAAATTGAGTTAAAATATCCTTTAAAAATTGAGCTAAATTATAAGACATCAAGCCCACTCACTGTAGAAATCCTGTGATTTGGATAAGCCTATCAGAAGGCTTACTCCCTCCCCCATACATGTTTGTAAGCGAAGTTACTTATATTCCCTAAATAACCACCATTTTTAAACTCCTTAGTGTGCTTGGACCCAGTCTGCTGACTGTCCTAACAAATGCGGTATGTGTACAATGATATTGACATGTTATACTAAGCTGTAAGAATTAGTTTTTAACAACAAATAGATAGAGACTATTGCTGAAGTGTGCTATTACTAACTGCTAGTTCAACATAGCCAGATAACATTGCATACCTTGCATTTCATAATAACTGCAAAAAAGGTGCAAGATAAGCATAGGGAATTACTGTGATTGCATGTTACTGCTTAACCGCAACTAGCGGCTGATGATTAAGGTTTCTGCCCTTGAACTGTTTCTGTATACTGTTGAAAAGTAGCACTAATGTGTGTTATAAAGTTGTTTGTTGTTAACTGCTGTTGTGCCTTAAAGTGGAAGCCCTATCAGTTGATTTACTTATATAATGATAGTTCCCTATCTGTGCACATGCTCTAAAGGATTTTCCATTATCAGGACTCACCACCCTTCCCAGTCCTACTTCAATGGCTCAGTACACTGGAAGAAATTTCTCCTTGCCCAAACACATCAAGAAAATCTTCTGCCTTGCCCTCTCTAGTGAAAAGAAATTGCCTAAGGTTAATAACATCTGCTTATTGCACAAGTTGTTTTACCTTATAGCTGAACTTGGTCTATAGCATGTCTTAGAAGTCACAACTGCCCAAACAATAAAACTGCTCATTAAACTGGCCAAGAGCAGGCTGCTAGGTTAACCTGACTGCCTTATTGTATCAGTAACCACCCAGATAATTAAAATTACAGCCAGAAGCAGACCGTTTTGCCATTTTATGTGTCACAGCAGTAGAAGCCTGTAAAGTTTATCACTTATATACAAAAACTAAGTTATCTTAAGAAACTTGAGTTAAAACATCTTTTAAAAATTGAGTTAAATTATAAAGCATCAAGCCCACTCACTGTAGAAATCCTGTGATTTGGATTAGCCTATCAGAAGGCTTACTTCTTCCCCTTACATGTTTGCAAACAAAGTTACTTGCATTCCCTGAATAACTGCCATTTTTAAACTGCTTAGTGTGCGCGGACCCAGTCGGCTGACTTTCCTAACAAATGCACTATGTGTACAATGATATTGACATGTTATACTAAGCTGTAAGAACGAGTTTTTAACAACAAATAGTTAGAGACTATTGTTGAAGTGTTCTTTTGCTAACTGCTCATTCAACATAGCCAGATAACATTGCATTCCTTGCATTTCATATTAACTGCATAAAGGTGCAAGATAAGCATAGGGAATTACTGTGATTGCATGTTACTGCTCAACCGCAACTAGCGGCTTATGATTAGGGATTTTCCTCTTGAACTGCTGCTGCATACTGTTAAAAAGAAAAACTAAATTGTGTTATAAAGTTGATTATTGTAAACTGCTGTTGTGCCTTAAAGTGGAATCCCTATCAGTTGATTTATTTATATAATGATAGTTCCCTATCTGTGTACATGCTCTAACTGATTATCCATTATCCGGTCTCACCACTCTATCCGGTCATACCTTGAATGGCTCAGTATGCTGGAAGAAATATCTCCTTGCTGAAATCCATCAAGAAAATATTATTCTTTGCCCTCACTAGTGGACAGAATTGGCCTAAGGTTAATAACATTTGCTTATTGTAAAAGTTGTTTTACCTTATAGCTGAACTGGGTCTATAGCATGCCTTAGAAGTCACAACTGCCCAAACAGTAAAACGGCTAATTAAACTAACCAAGAGCAGGCTGCTAGGTTAACCCGACTGCCTTATTGTATCAGTAACCACCCAGATAATTACAATTACGGCCAGAAGCAGACCTTTTTGCCATTTTATATGTCACAGCAATAGAAGCCTGTGAAGCTTATCATTTATATACAAAAATGAAGTTATCTTAAGAAAATTGAGTTAAAATATCCTTTAAAAATTGAGTTAAATTATAAGGCATCAAGCCCACTCACTGTTGAAATCCTGTGATTTGGATTAGCCTGCCAGAAGGATTTCTCCCTCCCCCATACATGTTTAAAAGCAAAGTTACTTATATTCACTGAGTAACTGCCATTTTTAAAGTCCTTAGTGTGCGAGGACTCAGTCGTCTGACTGTCCTAACAAACGCGGTATGTATACAATGATATTGACATGTTATACTAATCTGTAAGAATGAGTTTTTAACAACAAATAGTTTGAGACTATAGCTAAAGTGTGCTATTGCTAACTGCTGGTTTAACTTAGCCAAATAACATTGCATACCTTGCATTTCATAATAACTGCATGAAAGTACAAGATACTCATAGGGAATTACTTTGATTGCATGTTATTGCTTAACCGCAACTAACGGCTTATGATTAAGGATTCTCCTCTGGAACTGCTGCTGTATACTGTTTAAAAGAAATGCTTAATTGTTTTATGAAGTTGTTTGTTGTTAACTGCTGTTGTGCCTTAATGTGGAAGCCCTATCAGTTGATTTTCTTATTTAATGATAGTTCCCTATCTGTGTACATGCTCTTATTATCCATTATCAGGTCTCACCACCCTACCT
Source organism: Protopterus annectens (assembly GCF_019279795.1). Taxonomy (NCBI): domain Eukaryota; kingdom Metazoa; phylum Chordata; order Ceratodontiformes; family Protopteridae; genus Protopterus; species Protopterus annectens. Next base: position 1,096,716,799 of record NC_056727.1, on the reverse strand, counting down.
GTTCCTACCATGATCAGCTCAGTACGCTGGACAAAATATCTCCTTGCTGAAACCCATCAAGAAAATATTCTGCCTTGCCCTCGCTGGTGAACAGAAATTGCCTAAGATTAATAACATCTTCTTATTGTAAAAGTAATTTTACCTTATAGCTGAACTGGGTCTATAACATGCCTTAGAAGTCACAACTGCCCAAACAGTAAAACAGCTCACTAAACTGGCCAAGAGCAGGCTGTTAGGTTAACCCAACTGCCTTACTGTATCACTAACCACCAAGATAATTACAATTATGGCCAAAAGCAGACCGTTTTGCCTTTTTTTGTTTCACAGCAATAGAAGCCTGTGAAGCTTATCATTTGTATACAAAAACAAAGTTATCTTAAGAAAACTGAGTTAAAATATCCTTTAAAAATTGAGTTAAATTATAAGGCATCAGGCCCACTCACTGTAGAAATTCTGTGATTTGGATTAGCCTATCAGAAGGCTTACTCCCTCCCCCTTACATGTTTGCAAGCGAAGTTACTTATATTTCCTGAATAACCACCATTTTTATACTCCTTAGTGTGCATGGACCCAGCCGACTGACTGTCCTAACAAACGAGATATGTGTAGAATGATATTGAGATGTTATACTAAGCTGTAACGAGTTTTTAACAAAAAATAGTTAGAGACTATTGCTGAAGTGTGCTTTTGCTAACTGCTGGTTCAACATAGCCAGTTAACATTGCATAATTTACATTTCATAATAACTGCATAAAGGTGCAAGATAAGCATAGGGAATTACTGTGATTGCATGTTACTGCTTAACTGCAACTAACGGCTTATGATTAAGGATACTCCTCTTGACCTGCTACTGTATACTGTTTAAAAGAAACACTAAATTGTGTTATAAAGTTATTTGTTGTTAACTGTAGTTGTTCCTTAAAGTGGAAGCCCTATCAGTTGATTTACTTATATAATAAGAGTTCCCTATCTGCGTACATGCTCTAACTGATTATCAATTAGCAGGTCTCACCACCTACCTGGTCCTACCTTGAATGGCTCAGTACTCTGGAAAAAATATCTCCTTGCTGAAACCCATCAAGAAAATATTCTGCCTTGCCCTTGCTAGTGAAAAAAAATTATCTAAGGTTAATAACATCTGCTTATTGTAAATGTTGTTTTACATTATAGCTGAACTGGGTCTATAGCACGCCTTAGAAGTCACAACTGCCCAAGCAGTAAAATGGCTCTATAAACTGGACAAGAGCAGGCTGCTAGTTTAACCCGACTGCCTTCTTGTATCAGTAACCACCCAGATATTTACAATTGCTGCCAGAAGCAGACCTTTTTGCCATTTTATGTATCACAGCAGTAGAAGCCTATGAAGTTAGTCATTTATATATATATAAATTAAGTTATCTTAAGAAAATTGAGTTAAAATATCCTTTAAAAATTGAGTTAAATTATAAGGCATCAAGCCCACTCATTGTAGAAATCCTGTGATTTGGATTAGCCCCACTCCTCTTGCCCTAACTGGCTCGCTCCGCACCACAACCTGCCCCCATATCCCACCCGCCCCCACTAATGCTAAATTTATAATCACCTTGCCACTCCTCCTCATATCACCTTGCCACTCCCCATCATCAGACATAATCAGCTTTACCCCTTTCATTCACTGAACCCACCCCTACTACTCAAACTCTCTCCAGCTTCTTACTCTAAACTAATTAATAACCCTCCCAACTCTAGTTTTAAACAAGCTATATTTAAATATCACCATAATGCCTCCACAAATCTTCACCACTCCTACTAAATCAAAGCCTTTTTACTGGCCAATATCCCCACCAATAACTCTTTATCTTCTCACAACCTATGAATTTCAATACCTCCCAGGCTCTCACTACCCTAGATCCAAAACAGCACTCCTAATCTATTAATTAACCTTAATCAACTACTACCCCACCTCTCATCAAACTCTTCTAATGCAAAAATTCAACATCCCATTCGAGTCTCATTTAATAGCCCTAGAACTAAATACTATCACAAACTCTTAATAAAACTCCAGAGACTTGCAATAAGATTACTACCTAACCTCATATTGGATGGGGACATCCACCCTAACCCATGACCAATCCCACCTGATGCTAACAACACCAGAAAAAAACAAACTTACTAGCCTGCAAAACTCAAATAAGCTCTCCAACTCACTCCTAGTCTGTCACCTAAACGTTAGAAGTATAAACAAGAAAATTCATTACTTACATGCCCACTTGGATGTACATTCCCCTGATGTACTGTGCCTTTCCAAAACCTGGCTCAAACCAAATACCACTGATAATGAGGTTATACCGCCAGGTTACAATATATTAAGACTCGATTGCATCTCTAGGAAAGGAGGGGCTAGCCATCTTGTATAAATCCACACTAGAAGTAACCCAAACTAGTATTCCACATGCCTTGCTAACAGACAATGCAGAAATACTCATCAATAAGATACAAATCAATGAAAACAAATCTATAAATATTGCATGTATCTATATTCCTCCAGGCAACAACACAAATACCTTGGAGGGCATCCTCCAATGGCTGTCCATTAATTGCCCACAAGAAACTATTATTCTCAGGAACTTTAATATCAACTGGAACACCTGTTCCTGAGACTTCCCCGCCACCCACATAAATTTGCATGGCTTCTCCCAGATCATCTTCCCCTACCAGAATCAACAAGCCTAACAAAAAAGATATTAATAAACAACCACCCCCATATATATAAAGCAGGCACCCTACCTGAGGACATCAGTGATCACTTCCTCACCTATATACTCAGGAAATAAATTACATCCCTCAACAATCTACCTTCAAAACCATTAGGAGTAATAAGAACTTTATTCAGACTAAATTCCAAAATGAACTTAACTCATGTGACTGGACTGACCTAAAACTGCTTACACTAGATGAAGCAGTCTCATATTTTAACTCTAAATTGCTTGCTATCTTGGATAACCATGCTCCCAAATGTACTATCAGAACCAATAATAAAGTAGCAGCATGGCTGTCAAATGATACTAGACAAAAAAAATAATTTGCAGAAATAAAGCATGGGCCTCCTGGAGAACCACTAAATCCCCAAAAGACCACTTCATATATAAACAACTAAGAAATGATACAAATAAGTCCATTATGCTAGACAAAAAACTACTACTGTAATCTGCAATGAAAGCACCAAAATCATCCACAAAAATTTTGGTCGGGCATAAATAGAGTTCTCCACCCAGGACACTCATCTACCCCTACACCCTTGATTACCCTCCAAAAACCTCCAAAAATTGTTGCTAACACCTTTAACACTTTCTTTACAGAAACCGTGCAATTCCTTGCCAACAAACTAGCTCCCAATACCCCAAGTTCTACCAATCCCACACCCGATAATCACACCCTCTTCAAGTTCGAGCCAGTTCCAACATCTTTTATTAGGTCCCTCCTCAAGAAACTGAAACCCACCTCCCTTTCAATAGAACTACTACCCGCAGAGTATCTCCCAAAAAGCCACTAATGAAATAGCTTACCCCATTTCAATATTAATCAATAGAACTTTTCTTGAAGTTTATATCCCCTCCATCTGGAAAATCTCCCACATTATTCCTCTCCATAAAGGGGGAAATTCCACTAAACTCCCAAATTACAGGCCTATAGCCATCCTGTCACCCTTGGCTAAAATAATGGAAAAATGTATCCATAAACAATTCCTAGCCTACCTTAATCAGAACAATCTCCTAGCCTCCTTCCAGCATGAATTGAGACCTTGCCATAGTACAACCTCAGCCCTTCTTTCCTTCTCTCACACAATAAAACTAAACCATAATAACAACAAACTCTCTTCAGCCTCTTCATAGACCTTTCTAAGGCATTCGACATGGTAAACCACCAGCTACTCTTAGAGACACTAAAAACACTCTCTATAGATAATCTAGCAATTAGCTAGCTTCATTCTTATCTAAGTGGCAGACAACAAACTGTACTATGGAAAGATAACCTATCTTCCCTTTTACCAATCACCCTTGGAGTCCCCCAGGGATCTACATTAGGTCCCCTTCTATTCTCCATCTTCATTAATAATATGCATAAAGTCATCCCAGATGCAACATGTATTCAGTATGCAGATGATTCAACCCTAATCTGTGCTATCACCTCCCCCACAGACTTACAATCTTTACCCCAAAACACCTTCAACAAAGTAGAGAACTGGCTTGCTGGTCACCATCTACTATTAAACCCTAATAAAACCAAGCAGTTAGTCTTCACCCCACTCGCAAGGTCCCTTTACCATCTCTCACCATACCATCTATCAATGGTAACATAATTTCCCCAGAACCTTGTACTAAACTAATAGGAGTAATCATCAACAACAACCTTAAATTTGATTCTCACGTCGACGAAACTATTAAAACAGTTAATAAGAAACTAGGCTCTTTATAAAAGATTAAACAATTCCTAACACCATCTGCTAGGACTGTGATTGCCCGTAAACATTTACTATCAACCCTTCTTTATGCCTCACCCATCTTCGTAAACCTAAGCAAATCGGACCTCAATAAACATACTAGCTGCTACAATAATATTGCCAGAGTTGCCACAGGATCAGCTTATAGAACCCATCACTGCCAAAACCTTAAATCACTAGACTGGCTATTACTACCCCACCAACTTTAATATAACCAACTAATAGCTGTTCACAAAATTCTCTACCAACCCATAGTACACCCATACTGAAAAATATTATCACTTCCAACAGTAACCTAAAAACACTCCGCTCTTCCAACAGAATGCTAGTACAAACTGTTAAATCCAACAATTCAGCTGGTGAATCATTATTTTCCAACTCTGTTGGTAAAATCTGGAACTTACTTCCTGCAGAACTTACTACAGTTCCCCTCCTTAACCCAATTCAAAACATTTCTTAAAAAAACACCTAAAAATGTATTGGCTTTGTCCCTGTACAAACCCTGACAAACCCCCACTCAAATATCAACTATAAATGAAAACCTTATTATAGGGAAAAACTTTCATTGTATTACTCTGATTCAGTAACTGTTTAGAAAACTGAGTATATGTCTCTTACCCACTGGAAAGTATTAAAGTAAGGATATCTTGACTCAACCATGTGTGTGAACCACTAAATATGTATGTGATCTCCCTTATCAGTTAATAATTTTCAACTATTTCCTATCAGTTAATAATTTCCAACTATTTCCTGTGTGTATTCTAGAAAATCTTGAACATGTGTGTATCTATTGTTGAACAAATGTCCAATTTGTAATATTTCTCTGTATGTATACATGTTTTATATGTCTGGAGTGTTTCTCCCCGGGCCTCCGCTGAAAATGGACCTATATCCAGTCGGACTTTCCCAGTTAACAAATGTAAACTAAATAAATAAATAAACAAATAAATAAAATAAATATAGATATATAGATAAAAAGAGAGTTATACCAGGCAATTTTAACTGAGAGAAGAAGAAAAATTCATTAGGTTATTTCCTGACAAGTACAGATCCGTGCATGTGGGGAATGAATTTATATTTGCTTTTTGAATTCGCCACATTTGGTAGTGGAGTGAAGGGACAACAGAAGTTTCCTCCATGAGTATGCAATTTAATGACTATAAAATATTTTTCTAATATTTTTGTTTGGATTGGTCACCTGAAGTAGGTTTTGTTGTGTGCTTCTGAGCTCACGAGTGGGTATGTAGGGTATAAATATGTATGTGAGGGCAGGGATGGAGTTGGAGCTAAACAGGATGCTATGTGCAATTTGTAGTTATGATATTTGAGGTATGTGGAGGAGCTCAGGCCATCTTGGCTTTTCAGAGATATACAATGATGGGATTTGTAGCTATTACTAGCTGTGAATCTGGTTATCTTGTTATCAGTGGTTTCTAGTTTGGTTAAGAGATTATTTTGGAGGTTAGTAAGTATGGGAGCAGCATATAGCAAGGATGGTAGTATAAATGTTTGCTCTAGAATAGGTCTAGATTTGTTAGGTATATGTTTGTTGTCACGATACAGAAGACCTAGTTTTTGTTTGGACTTTTTGATACAGTTTAAGGCATGTAGGTGACATTTTAATTGGTCATCTATAGTAACACCAAGCAATTTAGTGTTTGAGTCAGAGGTGATGATTGCATTATCTAAGGATGAGATGGTGAAGATTTTTTTAGCTGGACTGAGGTTTTTTGGAAGGAAAAGGAGAAGCTTGTTTTTTGGGGTTGAAAAGAAGGTTGTTTTCTGTTAGACATTGTTATATTAGGTGCACAGATTGTTGAGTGACAGTGTGGAGACTGTATATTGTCAGAGGTGTTAATAATTGTGGAATCATCTGCATACTGCATTAAGGAAGAGTGGGGGCAGGAGACATGGAGGTTATTTGTAAATGTATTAAAAAGTAGGGGGCCCAGGATATAACCCTGGGGAACCCCGGTCTTAACAAGATGGAAAGGGAAGAAAGACATTTGACATCTGACAGACTGATATCTGTTTGTGAGGTAGCTGTTAAATCAGGAAGTAGTAGAGGTAGAGAGTTGTAGGTTGGAATGTTTATTTAGGAAGATGGGATGGGAAACAGCATCAAATATTTTGGCTAGGTCAAGAAATAGAGCTGATACACGTTTATTATTATCTCTGGCTTGGGCAATGTTGTGTGTGAAAGATAGGAGGGCAGTGGTAGTACTGAGCAATGGTCAGAAACTGTGCTGTGTGGGTATAATTAGGTTTGCCTGTAAGAGGTGCTTTAGTATTTGTCCATGTAATATATTTTTCCAGTATCTTGGATAAGAGGGATAATATGGCATCTGTAGACCGAGTCAGACCACCTCGGTAAACAAATATAAAATAAATGTATAATAATAACTAATAAATAGCCTGTATCTTGGATAAGGGGGGTAATGTGGCAATAGGCCTGTAATTTGAGGGTTCTGTAGAAATTCCTCCCTTTTGAAGGGGTATTATGAAGCCCCAGGATTATTAAACTCTGTGTAGACACCATGTAGAGCCTACATGGAATGTATCCATGTACATGGCCACAGTACCCCTCGGCAGCATGCCATGCATATTAATGATGGTGCACTGCTGAGGGAGAGCATAGGAACAGGGATATTGAATCAGTGTAGGGAGATATTTAGAGGCTTCTTGTGGTTGTGGATACCTGGTCAGGTGTTATGTACAGGATGAGGCTCCCTGTAATGCAGCCTGCCACTGTAGAAATGCTGTCAATTGTGTTAAATGTGTAGTATATAAATTATATGGTTTTATGTTTTTTTTTTGCTTTTTTTTGTCAGCATGTTAGCATGGTGCAGAGCACAGCAATGCCAACCCATGCTCAGAAGTAGACCGCTGACAGTTGCTACACATGTAAAAATAGAAACCAGATGTACTCAATTATCATCAATTATTTTATTTTTCCATTGCAATTTTTTTGTAGTTGTTGTTTGTGCAACGTGGCATGGAGTGCCGCAGAGCCAAGCACTACTTATACATGCATAGCCGACACCTGCCAGACATCTAAAAATAGAAACCAGATGTAATTATTGATTTATAGGTTTGTTTACGCATGTTGCATGACGTGGTGCAGTGCTCAGCAAAGTTAACAGGTAGCCAAGTAGTATATGTGAAGGTATAGTAGTGTTCACAATAACCAAGTAGCTGAATGGGTAGAGTTACGGCCTTATGTGTAGTAGGTCCTGAGTTTGAGTCCATAGTAGGCAGAACATGTTTGTAATTTAATGTACAATTTTTGTTTACTGTAATAACAAAATTGTGAAATATGGCACTGTTGCAGTCTGCTAAGCTTTGCTCAACCATGCTAAGCACTGAATAAAAGTACTAATGGGTATCAATGTTTGTGTGGCACTAACCTTTGCTAAAACCATGGTTGTGGGATTTTTTTCACTGGTCCAATTGGATTGACAACCCAGTTATGTTGTCCTCACACCTCTTGCTGTGGGTGAGGGTTCAAATCCATGTACATATTCTGACAAAGTACACAGTTGTTACTGTACATGAAATGGATAGCTATAGTTCTTTACTACACCCTTGCTACACATCCCTATCTGACTTCCACTATGTTTTCCCCCTGCTTGCATCCCATTTCACCACTTTCCTATCGCCCTTTTTTTCTTTATATTGTTTAGAGCAATGCTATGCAGCATGCCACATTGTGCAGCTTCACTAAGCACAGCTAAATAGAGGAATATTGATTATATGTGTCCTTAAAATTCTATTACACATTTACAAAATAAACACCTGTCCCATGTTTTGAACCATAGACCATTGCACCTACAGACCAGTGCATTAACCTACCATGCCATGCAACTCTTACCTAAAACAGGTGCTTTAAAAAACATAGTAATTGCCGGTTACAGTCATTAAGTGTGTTTCAGTGTAGCTGTGTGCCGTGCTGTGCCACGCAAACTTGAATAAAGCTTAATGAAAAACATGGGAGTATTCCTGGGACTCTGGTGCAATAGTAAACCACTACAAAGCCTAAGACATAATAATGGATGTAAGTGAGGCCTCTGAAAGCAGGTACATGTGTCGTTTATCAGCAACATGTAGAAAGACACCTGCTAAGGCATTAATGACAAAATACATGAGCAACTGGGACCCTGGTGCAGAAATACATCCATATAAAGCCTTGCACATACTGATGGATGTAGAACATGATTGTCACAGCTTGTAGGTGTGCACATATTTCTTGCAAGTATACCTGCTGCTCAATCTGTTAAATGCCTCATAAACAGTGCATTTTTGTCACACACAGTCCTGGTTCAAATCTAGTGGTGTGTAGCACTGAATTTTCTGTATTGAAAGCCAGCAATTAATGACAGAGTCATGAACTCTTTATCCACTCAATGCATGTTGAATGAATTGACTGTTTTTAACTGATGGAAGTCACAGACCTGCAGGTAGGAACACTCTTCACGTATCCCTAAAGCAAATCTATATGTGCATAAATTGTCACATCATGCAGTAAAATGCATTCACAGAGAATGTCAACTCAGGAACTGCAAATGAGGGCCACTAATATCAGAGTGTACCACACAATCCTGTCAGAGTCACAGTGCAGATTACCACAGCTGAACAATGAACATGCACATTTATAATCCCTATTTGTAGCAAGGACTGCCCTCATACATGCTACAAATTACTACCAGGCTATAATATATGACTTGGCAGATGACCAAATGGTGGACATATTCACATACACACACACACACACACACACACACACACTCACACAATATATATATATATATATATATATATATATATATATATATATATATATATATATATATATATATATATATATCCCATTTTGCTCAAGAACACACCAAACATGTTGCATAGTACTCTGTTATTGATACTATTGCCTAACATATTTACCTTAAACACATGCCTACATTGGATTGTAGAGGTACTTTCACTCTGGGCCTGGCTCTACAACAAGGCTGACACAGCTCACACAGCTACTCCTACAGCTTCCTGTCTGCCAAAGTCTTCACACTCTCTGCCTATGTCTATTACATGCAGCAGTAGCTGCAGCCTGTAGCACACCCATCGCTATGTAAAGGTGTCTGCTGCAGACCTACCCTCTGCGACAATGTCTCTTCACCCCAGTGAAGTCCAGCACAATATATCAGAAAGGGGCTCTAATCTACATGAAGGCCTTATATATTCTATAGTGTTTGAATGTCATTGGGTGATGGTAGTACAGATCAACTGTTTTGGCTGTAATTAGCATTTCAGAACCACAAACTGGTTTAGAGGTAATCACCTGCTTCTGGGAAGCACGTTGAAAAGGTAAGCAGCTGGCTATGGGGAACATTTCTGTATGAGACCTTCCTCACACAGAGCACATCATTGTGACAACTATACTATCACCACACATCAACAGAGGAGTACTGCACTCCATCAGGTATCTAAATGTTTTTATGTACAACAGGTTGCAGATGGGTGAATAGACTTACAGGGAATAGTGATTACAGCATTAAGTCTGTCTTAGACCTGTTATAATGACATGTCAGTGACCTCCTGCTGTTTTACACCTACAAAGGATATATAAAACATCAAGGGCACATTTTGTATTTTGTCATTGTGGCACACTGGTCTCGTTGGACTGTCCCTTTATAGTGGTTGTAATAGCACACTGCTATTCATGTGGCATTGTTTGTATGACATATTATCAAAGGGTTGTCCATAGGGGACACACCACAGTAGACCTGAGGGTTGGGTATATGATAATACAGCAATATCTGTCATGGCACACACAGGAATACCTGACTATTTCTACTGTCTCAGTTGTATCCGCACACTTTGTTTGATTGCACACTGTGGAGTATGACATGTGTGTGCAAGCAGTGGTTACTGCCAGCTATTTGGCCTTGCTATATATCTACATAGTATACATCCACATATGTGATCCTGTAATGTGTTCTCCTTTTGTTGTCTTGCAGGAATTATGTACTGTAGACACAACAGCTCATAGGCATCCATCACACTATATATTGTGAAGGTGGGTGTCACAGTTTCCACAGATGAGGAGCATGCAGGTAAGCTTACTGTGATCAGCACTGTAATACTGTAGCAGTCAGGGTGTCAGACTGTAGACACTTTTATGTGGGTGTCAGGCCTTTCTTCTTTGGGGGAAGTTAACCTCAGTTATACACTCATACTCAGATTGTGACCAATAAAACTAGTAACATAGTACTGCTGTAAATGTGAGATGTATGGATGTATTATCTTGTGCTGCACATGCAGTGGTACTGACATTACCCTGCCATCAACTTTTCACAGGTCCATCAGAAAATGCCCAATGCTGTGGTCCTGCTCCTGGTAAGCATGACATTTGTTTTGTTAAGGAAGAATTACATTTTAGTATGGTTAAGGGCCAGAATAATGCCCTATGTAAACATAACTATGTCTGTAAACAGCATAGGTTGTTTTTAAATTCCAGTCTGGAACAGGTACCTAAGATTTCTAGAAGGGTAGTCACAGGAGTGTAGCTCAACAAACAGATACACTTTTGCAGTTACAGTTAAGAGCAGATAAGGCACCTGGTTTAAATGAGGCAAGGAATCTAAAATGCCTTTTAAAATAGAACAGGTTGAAGGTAAATACATTAGTCAGTGAAATGTGTATTTCCATATATTTGTTAAGAGAGTTATACTGGGTTTTTATGGGTTGTTTTTTCTTTCAAGTATAGTGTCATACTGATTAATTAAAAAGTAAATATTATTGGTCATGTTTTACTTGATTTTCTGAAAGTGATTGTACTAAAGGTCATGAGTTGAATTTGCATTTAATTCCAAGGAAGTGTTTTGTGGATGAAAGCGGAGAAGAAAGTTGTTTGACTGCTAATCCAGTTGTGGGTCTCTTCATTGTTATGAGTCTTGGAGGCTCTTCATACACAATAGTGCAGGTATTAATGTACTGCTTTTTTCCTTCTTATTGCAGGTGATCATGGGGGTTGGTGTCTGTCCCCTACACAACCTGATAGTGTCTCTTTGGACTCTAATGATGCTGGTGGCCACAGTGAGGCACAGGTGGGAGTTTTGGGGGCAGAATCTGTCCCAGAGGCAGACATCCCTCTTCTGCTCTTATTGTTGCATCACACAGTCTGTATGCCCACACATACCCCATCCCCAGATGCCACAGATATTAGACAGTCAGATGGTGGGAACATTGAACAAGAAAGTGTGGCAACTATGGCTCCAGTGAGTGTAGACACTGGACATAGCCAGAGAGCTGGCAAGGTCTCACACATGCAGATTGACAGGGGTGCTTTTATGAGGCCTGCTGTCCATCCACCACATGTTGCAGGTGTCACATCATAGGTCACTCTGCACATGTTTTGGGCTGTCATGGAGGCACAGTCACATTTTGAATGGAACACCAGACATATGCTTAAGGTTATGGATATGTCACGGTCTGATATCCGTGACTACCTCCACCGCATTGGAGACACCCTGGATTGGTTCACTGATGCAGTGAACAGATGGTGGCCTGACACAGTGTCTGTCTTGGACCACACATTGTGCTGGAATGTGTGGTGGCCATTGAGCATCAAACCCATGGATGTAGGTCAGCAACCCTATCTGCTGAGAGGCTACATGGCCCTGTATACTCACAGTTCCATTGTGGCAGTATATCCAGTGCTACAGAGGGGAGTGTGCTTTCTACACCATGACTTGGCAGGCCATGGGTTTGTGGTCCTAGGCTGTCCCATGGGTGACACAGTCCCAGTAGACAGCAGTCACCATCAGGTACTAGCAGAGCTTCTGACTTTGGGCATGGATGTGCCAGTGCAACTCCTGGCAGTGCCAGTTCTCATGTTTGTGGCCAGAGATGGTGAACTGTCAACTCTACCATGTATGGTCCAAAGATGTCCAACATACACACATGTAGGGCTAGCACTGAGCTTGACTATGTACATGCACACACTCACACACCAATGTCAAATGCAGGCCACTTACAGATACACACAGCACCTCTCCATGGTCCATCTTACATGCTCCCCTCCCAACTCACACACATGCTGTCTACGGTTTGGGCCAGTCTAGGCCTCCTGCACCACCACACAACACTCTGTGTAAGTGATGATACCTGTGCCACATCCCTGTCATCCTCCCCATAGATGCAGGGAAATGAAGCTATGTGTCTCATGCACAGAGTATCTTTATTAGTTAACATGTACTTGTGTAATGCAGTGTTGGTTCACCATGCCACTTATAGTGGTTACCGACAAATACTGTGTGTTGGCATTTGTCATGAGTACACCGCATACATTTGAGTACCTTATGCTGTATGATGTAGTATTGGCTGTATAGCATAGTAGATGGATGACTCATTGTAAGGACATTAACCTAGTATGTGATGCTAGTAATGCATGCTTGTGTGAGAGATTTATCTAGCAGGCTGAAACACATCCTTGGAACAGAACCCTGCCTAATGGCACACAAAGCACCTCAGTGCACCTCAGCACATGCCATCTGTCTAATTGGCTGGGTGACTATCATCTCAACACAGAGCATCTGCCTGTGTCCCTCTTGGACTGGGGCAATATCTGCTGATTATGTAACTACAGGTATGATGATATCTATGATCGTGAGGGCTGTATGGCCATTATTCTAGTTCAGTTCAAACATCCTATGGCTCCATAACATGATGTACAATGCTCAAATAGGCTCACACACAAACATGGCTACGTTGAGGAAAGTACCACGTCCAATCACTGCGTACAGGAAATGCCAAGGTGCACACATATTGCAAGTTGGCTGCATGTTGATATGAACACTTACCTATATGATGGTACATAATACAGACCACAGTACGTTGTTGCACACAACACACCTCATGTCTGCTAGTACTATCAGTTTAGGACATATTGTGCTTGATGACATAAGCAGGCCATGTTGTGGTCAGTCCTTTGAGGGGGCCACATTATCCACTACAAATAAAACACTGCAAAACCCTACCTGTGTCTAGGTTACCAAGGTTATGCCATATTGATATACAGATACACACCAAGTGGGCTGGAATGAGATTAGAACCCCTATCTATCTAGTTTTATACACTATAGAACACAGTGCTTATAGTAAGTGCCACAACTTACATCTGATACTACAGTCTCAGGTGATAGTCTTAAAGTGGCTGACATCATCAGGCCTTGTAGAAGAGGGCAGTTTGGATGTCAGCAGTAAGTTATATGGCCAAACAGTGCATTACCATTGCAGATGGATAGCCTATTTGAGCATGTCTGTTGTTTTTTAGAGGAATATAAACACACATGCACACACCGAGTGGGCTGGAGTGAGATTAACCCCCAATATAGTATTATACACTACAGATCATGGTACTTATCGTATGTGCCACATACTAAGTCTGCTGTGTATGTGATTGCAGGCACAGTACTTGTGCATTACACAAACTAGGCTTGTGCTGAACAGCATCTGTGGCCTACAAAGTGATATCGCTTCGTACTGTTATCTGCATCTGGTATCATACCAGTGAGATAACTGTTTTTACCGTAGCTATGTGTTTACAGTTACCAGTATGGCCATATGTGGCTGCTTGAGGTTACATAGGTGAACCTGTCCCTGCCTGTCCATATGTGCATTGACAACATTATATATTACAGCACCTGCTCACTTGAGGCTGTCTACATGGTGACATCCAGCAGGCACAGAGGTCTGTAGGTAAGTGGATTATGTACTGTTGCACCCTTAGTTTGGATCTTTGAGCAACAGTATGGTTGTGTGATATTGCAGATTAACTCACCATTATTATGTATGTCAGACAATACAGACATCCACACACATATTTCTGTATATAACAGGTATGTACATATAAATGCACCTGTGTGTGTGTGTATGCTCTGTATATGTCTTATGGAAATACAGTATCTGGGGGGAGTGTCTGTATCATTTTAACATATATAGTTATATATATTGGTATATATCTATTTGACACTACGTAGTGATAGATATACTATGCATGTGACAGAGAGATAGTGACAGACAGATATGTATACATATATGTCTGTATGAATAGAGATTTATACATAACAGGTCATTTTGATGAAGGGGCAATAGAATTGTACTCATTTTAACTAAGTGAATGAGCATGCCCAGTGGGACTGTCAGTACTACTAAGATGACTCCACTCCACACATGCCTGTACTCCAGTGCGGGATTTTGTATGTTACAGACATTAACATCCGCCCTTGTTTCTGCAGTACTGCACTTCACTCAAAATGTCCATGGCATTCCCCAGCTGTGTGCTGTACTTAATATGTGACTGAGGTTGGTAATGTTATACCACCAACAGAGTGACAATATGCATACATTCAACTGTTCTGATTTTCACAGAATGTCCAGAGTTTTGCCTCATATGTTTGGTCTGTTCCTCATATATTTCTGGTCTTCTGGTGAATTATTGAATATTGATGTCACTACATTATACTAAATACAGACAAGCATTTGTGTTTCAGACTTTATATCTTTCAGAAAATATGTAATAATGCAACACCTTTAATTCCAGCAACTTCCAAGGTTTATGGGAACAATATTTAAAATCTGCCCCTATGTTTGGGCCTTTGGCTTTGTCCAGATTTCTTGCACTTAGAGTTTGTGAGGTATGACAGTCTGTGAAAATACCAACATAGTACTACCTCACATGCAAAAGATGTGAGTAATTCCAGATTAGAACAATCAACACCATCACCCATGATAGCTTCTCTATTCCACTGAGACACACGGGTCACAAGACAGAGAAGAGGTACTCATCACACAGTCAACAGCATAAATATGTACATTGTTATCCTGCATGAAGAGTGACATATAATGTGTGAGTAAAATCTATGTTACAGTCCTGAGATTTCCTGGTCCACTGATATACCATAGCTGATTTTCTGTTAAAGCAGTTATATGGGTACTCTGCTGTGTTAGGGGTGGGGGAACAAAAGCACATGATCAGCTTGGGTAGACAGTTATCCACATATCATGTGTGGCCACTGTTTAACATCTCCCTTGCCTGATGTCGTGAATATTCCAACCATGAAGCTTAGTGAATATTAAGGAGCATATACTATTTGACTGGGTATCTGTAGTTCCATGTGGATGTTACATCTGTCCAAATAGCCCAGTATGTTTCCTTGTATAACAGCAGCAGATCCATACATATGATACCATATTATAGTAATCCTCATAATTTGTGTGCAGGTTAGAGACTTGCTTAGTGAATGCAGCAGTTGACAGATGTGTAGTTCAGGTCTGACCCTGTGTGATGAAAGCACTACTCAGCCAATACATGGATAGGTACAGATTGTGTGGGTTGCCTGGCATCAGCTATTTTAATATATGTATGTGAGTATGAGTAAGGTGTCAGTCCCTAGGTCCCTAGGTTGTCAGTGAATGTACAATGCATTGTCTCTTAGCCAATGCCAGGGTGCACTGGGCATGCCTATGTCTGCCTACAGGGGACATCATGAGGGGGCTCCTCCTCCGATTCCTCCTGTGAGTGTGGCTGTGGTAATGTAGGCATGGTGGGGGGGCTGTGTGTCCTTCCCTTTGCTGATCTGGTTGCAGCTGTTTCCGCAAGATAATATTGTGCAGCATGGCAAATATTGTGAACATATGTGCACATGTGGCTGGACAGTACTTCAGGACTCCACCAGATATATCGTGGCACCAGATCTGTGACTTCAGCAGCCCAAATGCATGCTCTTTGATGCTCCTAGCTTGTGCATGTGCCTCTTTATGGTGTTTAACTGTGTACATTTCTAATGGGTGTCATCATCCATGGTTCCAGTGCATAGCCAGCATCCCCCAGTAAATGGCTGTGTGCTATATCCCCCTTAGTAAACATCTGGTACAGCTGTGATGCATGCCAGACATGGGAGTTGTGATAACTGCTAGGGCTGCCAGCACACACATTCATGATAATTCCCTGACATGAGTGCAGTATATGGAACCTAGTACCTCAGGGTAGTGTGTTACATGGTAGAAGTGTTGCATATTGCTGGCCCTTACCTCAGGGGTGAGGAGAAAATGAATGTACTCACTGGCATGTGGTAGCATGGCATCCAGGAACTGGTAAAGTACCCTACATGCTGATGCCTGTGAGACAACCATCATGTCCCTAGTTGGTCTTTGTATGGTACCTGTGGCTATTATCCTAAGGGCTACACATACCTTTGTTTCCACTGGGAAGGGTTTCCCTCTGTTGGTTCTGGGTCTGAGTTGAGGGCGGTAAAGCTCAGTGAGTTCTTGTAGTATGTCCCTGTCCACCCTAGCGCTCTACAATCTCCAGCTCTTGTACCTCCTGAAAGGTTATCCTGGGCCCGAACACTTCTCCTTCTCTGTCTAGGCCTATTGTCAGCAGCAGCAATGACTTTGGCATCTAGCACATACATATGTAGCAGACCTGCAGCAGCCCCTAGCATTCTTTCAGCTAAAATTCCCAAGTCTGTACTCCAATGGTGCAGAGTTGTTGTTGTTGTCTTTCAGATTTTCCCAGTTAGGGTTCACCACAGGGGAACTCCGGTCTACTAATGATTGGCAGTTGATTTTCATGAACGCCGAGGTGCCAGCTCGACGTTCAACCTTCAACGAAGGCACACCCATTAACCAATGGTGCAGAGTATGGAGGAAAAATCAGATCGTAGGGTGTATGCAATCTTTATAGTGCTCTACTGTAAGTGCTGCCTATGATGCATTGCACCTGCCTAGTATATCATTAACATCATTTAATGACCCTAGTTTAAGTTAAACAAGGGTGAAAACTAATTAATACATCATTGCCTTTTAGATACTCTCAGCAATAACTCCACCTCATTTGCATAGGGATCCATGCTCGCAATCTGGAAACTACATGCTTCCAAGCCCTACCATGTTAGCTACAGCACCAATTCACCATTGTAGATACCCCATGCAGGGTCCTGTAATACATTTCTCTCTCATAATATTTATGCTATTTCCACATTTTTTTTTATTTTTATTTTAGGGCATGTTTGTGCTCTGCAGAGCACCATGCAAACATGCCCAGATTATTAAAAAATATATATTTTAACATATTTTCTGTAACTTTTGAGACACATTGAGGATATTTTCATTCATATCTGTGTGTGGTATGCCATTTCTTTCCATCTATCTACACTTTTACAGCCCCTTTTGTCTGTCGACATTCCTGTACACTGATTCTTTCCGTGTACTCTGTGGATCATGACATGTGGTCTGCAGGGCTGGCTATCTGCATGCTGGATCAGTCTACTGCCTTATTTATATGAGATTCACCTGCTTATTGGGTGATTTCCTTGCCATGAAACTTCCTGTGTTGGTATTTACATGTGCACCACCCAGCAGTGCTTACTGGATCACAAACCTGCTTACTTTCATGTAAGCAGCATGGCAGGATGCCTACATGGTAAAAAAGACCATGCAGACTTTATTAAATTCCCCCAAGATTTTTTCCAGATATCTGGTACTGTATTTTCTTGAATGGGTCTATTGATAAGTATAGTTACAGGATATGCTATGGATCTGACTGCATGTTTGAGATATAATGGAGGGAGCTTGTCTGCTGATGTGTAATGGGTTTTGAGTTTCTTAAGAAGTGATCTGATAAAGGAAGTTGCTACGGGTGCTAGGGAGAACAAAGGAAGAGATGGGGTGGGAGGTGGAGTCTTAATATCAAGAGTGTCTGGTTTAGTAAGCTTTTTTATTGTTTTGATGAAAAAGTTGTTAGGTACAGTTGCAGTTTCGCTAGAAGGTTTGTCAGGGAAGGGGGTTGGTGAAGAGGTGTTTCCTGGAGATAGTAATTTGTTTATTGTTTGACAGAATTTCTTCAGGTTGCATAGTGAGTGTGTGTGTGTGTGTGTGTGTGTGTGTGTGTGTGTGTGTGTGTGTGTGTGTGTGTGTGTGTGTGTGTGTGTGTGTGTGTGTGTGTGTGTGTGTTTATAGTTAGTTAGCTAGCTAGAGATTAATCAAATAAAATTAAATGTACCTACAAAACTTTAGCTTCCTGAAAGGATATTACTTTGATGCCATTTGCATCTGTCAGAGTTAATAAAAAAATGTGCATCATGTGACAATCTGTGTCATTATTACTTGGAACATCCTGAACATAAGACTATGTTTACCCATTGAATGGAATTGCTATGAAACAGCCATTTCATGAACATTAGCAGTGACGATAGCACAGCCTTTGATACAAGAGAAGCAAGATGCTGAGCCACACTTGCAGGAAGAAACAGTAAGTGCTTGCAGAGAAGTGGAAAGTCACCAAATGGCTAGATATGTGTGATGATATTTGCTTCCAGTTGCTGGTGATATTTTGGTTTTCCTGCCATGTAGTAGATACCAACATTATGACCATCAAGAAAGCAGAGGCAGACGCTGGTCATATGACATATGTTGCCTATCTGAATCCCATCAGATAACCAGTGTCCCAGTCAGCACATCCTCAAATCTGATTACGCTCCTTACACCCTGCTGCAAATTAGCCCGCATATTGCCATCCGGCCTCAGGCATTCATGCACATCCATTACCTCCTTGACTCTTGCTTAATGGAAGAAACTTGGTGGAATCATCTTGGTTCTGGCCAACAGTATCAGTTTTGTCCTGCATTTCATGAAGTAACTCAATCAAATAATTCTGCATGGTCTGTACTGTTCTCTGATGTAGCTACTGCTACTCCTACTAGACCAGAGTTACCATTTACCCATACAGCCACTTCTCTGTCCCTTTCATAACCTTCAGTCTGTCCTTGTGGGGACAGTAAAACTCAGAACAGATTGATATCAACAGAAGACAGAGTGAAAACTTCCACATGCACACAAACACACATATATTATTCCTCACTCTGTCTATCTAGCCAGCTAGCTATGCATGTACACAAATAAACACACATGCACACATAGATAGATAGACAGATAGATAGACAGGTGTCTGTAGGCTGTGGGTGTGTACCCTGGGTCCTGCAAAGCTAGCACTGACAGACATCATAGTCAAGCTGCAAAACAAGAAACAGCCAGACATTAGCATACAGTACCGGTAATGTACAGCAATATGTAAACTTCTTAAATGATGAATACCCATGACATACATAAGTCAAAGTACCTTTTGCTCTTGTAGGGAATAGAGATGTTATCCCAGAGAAGGCTATTTAACAGCCTATGTCCAGCACACAAAAGTGGCACTATGGATGTAACATACGATATTCAAGGGGTCTATATTTACCCATCAAATGAATGTTTATTCGAACTGCGCTTCCTTGTACTCTTAACAATGAACTTTGTTTTTGTCATATAGCCATATCTTCATAAAGAACCTCATCAAACTTGCATAGTTGGCCAACAGCAAGGAAATAGCATGTATTAAGTGTATACCTAACACTAAACGTGCTGCTATTGTTAATGTACTTTTGCCATGATACCTTAAATATAAAATTAAATAGTGTATTAAAATACTATGCTAAACCAGTACATTAAAGTTGTTTTGTTAAACACAAGAACACTGCTCATGTGGGAGCTGTGCCCCTCAAACCCCTGATAATTATATATACCAACTATGAGATTACACAGCAGTGGGGAAAGGGCAAATTTCCACTATACGCTGTTTTGTTTTTATGACAAAATTATATTTGCCCTTCCACCACAGTACTGCAATCTTGGAGTTGATATATGTAATTATTAGGAGGGATGCAGCCCTCCACATGAGCAGGCTTCTTGCATCATGCAAAACTACTGAAATGTACTGGTTTGGCATAGTATTTCAATACACTATTCAATTTTATATTTACGGTATCACTGCAAAACTACATTAATAATAGCAACATGTTTAGTGTCAGGTATACACTTTCTACATGCTATTTCATTGCTGTTGGCCAACTATGCAAGTTTGATGAGGTTCTTTATGAAAGTATGGCTATCTGACAAAAATAATGTTCACTGTTTGTGTACAAGGAATCACTGTTTGAATAAACATTTCTTCAATGGGTAAACATAGGCCCTCTGAATATCATATGTTGCAACCACAGTAACACTTCAGTATGCTGGAAAAGCCTTCGCTGGGATAACATCTGTATTCCCTACAACAGCAAAAGGTACCCTGACTTATGTATGCTGTGGTTATTCATCATTTAAGAAGTTTACATATTGCTGTACATTACCGGTACTGTATGCTAATGTCTGGCTGTTTCTTGTTTTGCAGCTTGACTATGATTTCTGTCAAGGCTGGCTTTGTGGAAGCCAGGGTACACACACACACACACACACACACACACACACACACACACACACACTACAAAAAGATACCTATCTATGTATGTATGCATCTCTCTATCTATCTATCTATCTATCTATCTATCTATCTATCTATCTATCTATATGTGCATGTGTGTTTATGTGTGCACATTCATAGCAGATAGATATAGATAGACAGATAGATAGATAGATAGATAGATAGATACATAAATAGATAGAAAGATAGATAGATAGACAAGATAGATAGACTGATAATGTATGTGTGTTAGTGCGTGTGCTGAAGCTTTCACTCAGCTTTCTGTTGATATCAGTCTGTGCTGAATTTTACTGATCACATAAGCACAGACTGGAGGTTATGAAAGGGGCAGAGAAGTGGCTGTAGGAGTAAATGGTGACTCTGGTCTAGTAGGAGTAACAGTAGCTACATCAGAGAACAGTACAGACCATGCCAAAGTATTTGACTGAGTTACTTCATGAAATGCAGGATAAAACTGATACTGTTGGCCAAAACCAAGATGATTCCACCAAGTATCTTCCATTAAGCAAGAGTCAAGGAGATTATGGATGTGAATGAATGCCTGAGGCCAGATGGCAATATGTGGGCTAATTTGCAGCTGGGAGCGTAATCAGAGTTGAGGATGTGCTGAATGGGACACTGGTTATCTGATGGGATTCAGATGGGCAACATATGTCATATGACCAGTGTCTGCCTCTGCTTTCTTGATGATCATAATGTTCACATTTCTGATTCTGTCAAGTATAGGTGTGATATAGAAGTTTGCAGCTATGTTTCTGTCACTGTAGGTCTGATCCAGTGTGTTATTATTTTAAAATGTAGTATACTTAATGGGCAGGATTCATGAAGGCTTGCATGGAGTCTAAGTGTAGAGTAAGACTCCATGCAGCCAACATGTCCGACGAGCGATCCAGGAACAGCATTGCAAACAGCCCCTTAAACTGCTCCTACACGGACAGGGCTTGGATATGCAAATTACCTTACTTGCAGCCGAAAGGCATGCAAATGAGGTAAATTTGCGATCCAGGAAGCACAAACCTGTCCGAGTAGGAGCCGTGTTATTTGCAGAAATGTACTCAGTTGACAACTGAGTACCATTCTGCAAATAACACAATGGAGTTGTGACAGCTCCAAATAAAGGTTGCATATGGTTGAGGAAGCATAAGCCAAATATACGGCCATTGGAAAATTTCCTCGATGCAAAAAATACAAATACATTTTTTTTCCTCGATCGGCGAGGTTTAAGCTTAGTGCAGCATCGCGCAAATGGGGTGCGCTATAAAAATCATAAAATAAGAAAATAAAAGCCACAAATAGGCATTTTATAAGATATCATAATATACAATACAAGTGAATGGCAGGCTGAAGACAACATGGCTACCAAGTAGGGGTTGCTAAGGGGGGAACTTAGTCCAAGAGATGTAACCAAGCATTACTAGGCAATCCTATGCAAATGAGGGTAAGGATAGTGAATCCGAAGTCTATATAGCAAATGAGCACAGTCAGTGGAGTGCAAGACTAGGATAAGGGGAGTAACAGAGTAGGATATAGGTGACATCATGAGGGGGGGTACGTATGACAGTAGCCAATCTCATTGGAGCAGAGTGGCATGTGTTAGCTGTCAGTTGCTCATCACTGGAAGAGGTGTGTCAGTAGATATCCTAGCTAAAGTCAAGAAACAGAAGGTGCACACTTTGGGTATCACCAAAGTTTCTTGTAAAAATGCTTGCAACGTGTATGCGTGTGTGTGCACACCTATAAACCCGAGTAAGACAGTGTGCGTGCATGTAAGCAGAAGTTAGCATGTGTAATGTTGTCTAAATCTGTGTTAGCAAATCTGCGCTTGTCTGCACACGTCTAAGCATGTGTAGGGCAGTTTAAAGTGTTGTAAGCGCCTTTGCGCTCGTGTGCGCGTGCTTAGGCAGGAATTAGCTAGTGTAAGTCCGTCTAAGCCTGTGTGCACGCGTGTTAGCACGTGTGAGCGTGTCTGCGCGGCGCTGCCCCCCTGAGGAAATGGAAAGGGAAAAGAAAGCACAACAAACAGTAGGAAGTTAACCAGGGAGAGTCAGCAGAGCTAGCAGGTGGAAATAATCAGAATCAGGCAATTACACAGGCAGTAAACCAGCCCAGCCCAGCACTTAAAACTCTGCAAACAACTTTTCACCGTGTATTCCTCAGAGACACTGCAGCACTGCAGTAAGCTAAGAGAAGTGAATACTGAAAAGGCTTAACTTAGACAAAGAAATGTTATGGGCTGCCATTGCTGTCATAAACCGACATATGCAACATGCTGAGGGTGGTGACAATGGGAATGCTGCCAACCAACCCCCAGTGAGGAGACAGAGAAGAGTGTACAGGCCCAGGGTAACCTACTAGGGGCTACATGAGCTGGAGATAGTGGAGTGCTATAGAGTGGACAGAGACCTCATGCAGCAAATTGTTGAGCTGTGCAGGCCACGCCTCACACACAGAACCAACAGAGGGGAACTCATTCCAGTGAAAACCAAGGTATGTGTTGGCCTACGAATACTAGCAACAGGTACCTTCCAGAGACCAACTGGTGATATGATGGGGATATCACAAGCATCAGCATCCAGGGTACTGCACCAGTTCCTGGATGCCATGTCAGCACATGTATCATGTATATTTAACCAATTCCCGTGAGGAATTGGCCAGCAATATGTGTCTCTTCCAGCAAATAGCAGAATACCCTGAGGTAGTGGGTGCAATAACTGCACGCACATATGCATGAAAGCACCAGCTGGTGAGCAGGGTAGGGTCTACTACAACCGCAAGGGCTTCCCCTCCATCAACTGCCAGGTCGTGTGTGATGCCCAGGGCATAATACTGAATGTGTGTGCTGGCTGCCCTGGAAGCTACCATGATTCCCATATCTGGCATCTGATGCAGCTGTAACAGACATTTGCCAATGGAGACATCCGACATGGTCACCTAGTGGGGGATGCTGGCTATGCACTGGAGCCATGGCTGATGACACCCATCAGAAATGCACACACACCTGAACAGGAACGCCATAATGAGGCACACGCACAAACACGAAATGTAATCAAATGTGTGTTTGGGCTGCTCAAGTCACAGTTCCGGTGCCTGGACATATCTGGTGGAGCCTTGCAGTACACTCCAACTACATGTACCCAAATTGTCATGGTATGTGCTATGCTACATAATATGATCCTGCGAAAACAGCTGCAGCAGGACCAGCATAGGCCTGGCCCAAACAGCCCTCCACCATTGCCAAGGTCATCACAGGCAGAGCGTGACTCAGAAGAGGAACAACCTGAGCATGCCCCAGTAGGCAGAAGGAGGCATGCCCAGTATGCTTTGGCCTTGGCAAAGAGGCAATGCATAGCACATACACTGGCTCAGTAGGAACCCTGGAAATTATACCTCTCTCTGACCCGCACATATAATAAAAGGGATGCCTAAGTTGACACTACCTGCTTCAAACATGTACAGGGAGTGTAGTATGTGCATCTGACATAGGCAGCCCTGCAGCACCACCTGAGGCATGATTGCCATGTGTCAAGCAATTTAAGGTAGTGCTAAACAGCATTTACCACCATGTAGTATATGCAAACAGAATTGGACACACCAACTAGTGCAACTGTGGTCAATGTCGAGTAATATTGGGCAATGTCCAGCAAAGTTGGTGAATATACAGCAATGTCGGACAAGCCTGGTCTAAGTAGGGCACAGCAGAACAAAAGCCAACATGCTTATATTTGCTAAACTGGCCCTTAAGCAGTCTGGTCTGCTCAGTATGGAAATATAAAGCAGTGATGGGCCTCGAACCCAGGATACTGTACACCATAGTTAAAGTACTGAACCACTAAACCATGACAGCATTGCACTGCTCAGCCAGTATGAAGGAATATTGATAAGTCTATGCAAAGTATCTCATGGAAACCCTGCAGGCACAGCATAAGCCCTGTTGAGTTATGACACAAAGGTGAGTCCTGCAGTAAGAACAGAACTTGACTTCCAACTCACACAGTATAAATGCTAATATTGGTCATGTTCACACACATCCACAAATGTAGTGGACTTCAGATCACAACATACTGAAAGGTCACACTGGGCATGCACACACACTTGAATAAATGAGACATATGTCAGGCAACAAAACATGGAAAGCCTGAACTGGGCATACTCACACACTTAGGCCATGTCTGACTACAGCAGTGGGCCACACATATCTGGCAGTTGCATGTGCTAACCCAGGAACCTCTCACTATCCAGCAATCCACCCTGTGCACACAGTTACATGACAACAGACACTTATATAATATAGTGGAACCCTGTCATGATCAAACATGTTCCGCAGATACCTAAGTTGTTCATAGAAACTGGGAAAGCAAAGACGATAAAGACCTGCAAACAGTATCAGCAATAAATATTGTGCATCCCGAGCAGAAGCATAGGTTCAGAGGTCGATACTAGGCTATCTGCCCTAGGATATGTACAAGCCTAGCCAGAGTGTGTTTGGCTTTTGCAGCCCTGTCAGATTACTACACTCTGCCAGTGAATAGTAGGTCACACAAGATAGACCATGTACGTTTAGGCTAGTGAGCCTCTGTCTAGCAGGGACACAGAAGATATCCCATGATTAAACATATGATCACCCATACAGCCATCAAGATGTCCCCTGTAGGTGGTTAGTGGGTGGCTCTGCCTATGTGAAACTGTGATCACAATCTGGAGTGAGTGGAGGCCCTGGGATAAGAATCTGTCCCTCCAGCATGTCCTATTAACATCTGTGCTGAGGTATATGTCCCTAGAGTGTGTAGCTACAAGGGAGTTGGATATCCTGAGGTGGAGCATGTCCATTAATTCTGGGTTGGGTATTACTGCAAACAACAGGCACACATCATATCCGAGTAGGTGGTAAGCGACTGAGTAGAGCTGGAGTTACTGCATCTGAACTGTGCAGGTCATCCGTGTGAGTCCCTACATCTGCTTGGTGCAGAACTTATAGGTTCATAGGTTCATAGGTAGATACAAGGCTATCTGCCCTAGGGCATTTATAAGCCTAGCCAGAGTGTATTTGGCTTCCATCTCCCTATTAGATTAGTCTACTGTGCCTCTGTAAATTAGGTCACAGAAGGTACCCTTTAAGATTAGTTTGCTGTGCCTCTGTCTAGCAGGGACACAGAAGATATCCCAGGGGTGAATTTGCGATTCCCCATCCACGTGTCCAGATTTGGCTTGAAGAGGGTCAGCGAGGGGCTATGTCTAATATGAATTGGGATTCTATTCCAGAGTGAGGGGAGCCTCTGGGAAATGAATCTGTCCCTCCAGCATGTCCTTTCTATTCTTGTGCTGAGGTTTAAGTCCCTGGAGCATGTATATGTAAGGGTCTTGGATTTTTGAGGTGGAGCATGTCCATTAATTCTGGGTTAGACATGGCTTTGTATGTCAGGCATAGATCGCCTCTGAGTAGGCCGAGCATGCTGTACGTGCGAGGCTTGCTGTTTGGATTTGGTTTGTTGGCTCTCGCTGTTGACATTTAGTTCCACTTTCGGTAGGAGAGGACTCCTTCCCTGGAATACTATTGTATTATACCAGCGTTATACCAGTATTATACCAGCGAATTTTTGGATTTATATTCTATTGGAATTATCTATTTTTTGGCTATCTGGGCTTATGGTTGGATTAACGTACATGTGCGATTGACTGTTTTTCGCGATAAGGAGCGAGTATTTATGGGGAATTCAGGTGCTGAATATTCTATACAAAACAGGCTTTTTTAGACATTTGGGGTTGATCATGACTTATTAAAGGAGGGTGAAGCAACGAATGATTTCTACATATTGACATTTGACTTTGTGGATTACAGTGCATACGCATTGGAATTACACTGTGGAGGGCCTATGGTTCATCTGGAAGCACGCCATTAATCTCTGTGGAGAACATTATTTGGTCTATCTTTCACCCGGGTTTGGACTCAAAAATATTCTATGGACATTTAATGTTGTTCAGCCCGCTGAGGCATGCTCTCTGAGGCATATTATTTATGAATGTCATTTTGCATATATACAATATGAGGAATGCAGTATTGGATATTTTTGGTTAACTGTTGGGAACGGTTAGGATGTTGATATAATTTTGGGCGCACCCTCTCTAATTATATTTTAGACATGATTTTGCTTATTTGTCAGTAATTCATGTATCATCTTCAGGGATAGCTAACAGGTCATCATTTAATAATTTAAATATTGTAATTTAGGCATATTAACACATTCCAATACTGTATTTTGAGGGGATTATTTGAAATTTACAGATTACAAGTGCTATTCAGATGTTATTATTTTGAACCTACTCTGTGAATCATTCATGATTATTAATATTGTGTTTTTGATTTCAGATTTATGAACATACAATAGGGCAATGAGTATGTGATTTTTGATAATATCACAACAGTGTATTACTTATTTCATTCTGATTAAGTGGTGTTTTGACCTTTCTACTGAAGCATCACTAATTAATAACACTTTTAACAACAGAATAGAGCAACAATAAGAAAATCCATCCCCAGTTGTAGAATGTGTTACAAGTGTTATTGAATGCACAGGTGCTTTATTATTACACTCCTTTTCCCCAAATACTATCATGGTGATAGGAATGTATAGCCATTTTAGATATATATTATATTAGTTCTACTCAGAAGCACTGGTCTGATTTGTCCTATGTATTATCCATAGATACTATTCTGCATATATTGTGTGGAACAGATTGGTCACTTTTTCTGGCCCTGCCCCTGGTCTTTCCATTGGGATTTACTGAGGAACCTTTTATTTGAACTATTGTGACATTAGTCTTTGGACAACCCATATAAAATTCAATTATGGATTTGGATAAAATATTGGACGGGTTGCGTGCTGATAGGGAAGATATTGGTGTGTTTGGATTAGACCAAATTCCAAGCAACAACCAAAGTCAACCAAATTGTAATATTTCTGATGGTTGCAAATTGGCGTTTCGGAATTTAGAGAAAGGCCTTAAAGGGCTAAGAGCTAATATATGGCATCTTAGGCTATTTAGGGCCTATTTGCACAAAAATATGGCCCCCAGAGGCCTTCGTATAAAGCTACGACCAATAGTCAGCAGATCTGAACAGAGGCTGACTGATGAATGGGAACAGGCATTGCAGAACGGCTCTATGATTTTTGTTAAAATCTTAGCCTCTTACTATGAAAGGATTATTGATGTATGTGTATCCGAAGTCAAGGATTTGAATACAGAGTGTAAAAAATTCCAGTCCAGCACCAATTATCATGACTCAGTTGATAGGTTGTCCAAGGAACTAACCACATATGATAAAATGATAAGGGACAGAAAAGTTAAAAAATGTAACAGGGATGTTATGGACTACAATAAGGGACACCCATTTCAAATACAAAGGACAGTGAGATTTCAGGACTCAGTCCAAGGAACGACCAGGGGCAGGACCAGAAAGAGACCAAGATCCATACTCAAACATAGGGACAAATCTTATACCAGTACATCAGGGGAGGAGTCCTCATATACTGACAGTGAGGGTGGAACATTGGTCAACAACTCACCATTAAAGAAAAAAATGAATACCAATATCCCTTTAGGAGAGGTAGGAAATATAGAGGGGGGAGGAAACATGCCAATCGAAATAGGAACAGAATCAATGACAGGACTGATTCAGTCCTTACTGAAACAGTAACAACGAAGTTCAACAATGTTCTAAATTTATCCGATTCTGTACTGACTGATGACCAATACAAAATACTTAATAAAGGATTGGGTTTTGTACCTATTTTTTTCTCTGATCAATATCAAATTGCATTGGATGTGTTGGATAATTGCCGATGACTTAACCTTAAAATAGTTTTTTTCAGAACAAGAGACATCAAATACTCAAAGATCTGCTGGATTTACATTTCAAAAATCTACTTTTCAACCACCCATGAATAAAAATGTTGCCATTTTTCAACAGGCAGTACTTAAGGATTTACAATTCCCCCATTTGGAATGTCATATTTCACAAGACAATATCAATTCACCTGAGAAGAGGGCTCTGACTGAACTTAGGCAAAATCATAACATTGCTATACTCCCAGCTGACAAGGGAGGAGCTGTGGTTATTCTAAATATGGATTATATGTCCAAGAGGGACTCAGACAATTATCTGACTCCAAATGTTATATGTACATGGGTATT
The DNA here is from genome assembly GCF_019279795.1 of Protopterus annectens. Classification (NCBI taxonomy): domain Eukaryota; kingdom Metazoa; phylum Chordata; order Ceratodontiformes; family Protopteridae; genus Protopterus; species Protopterus annectens. The sequence continues at coordinate 1,096,687,776 of NC_056727.1, read as the reverse complement.
GATCCTACACATCGGTTTAAAAAGGAGATTGATGTATTTCTTGACTCAGCAGTGGAAGAAGGTATTATTCCCATTAAAGCAGCACAACACCTTAAAGTTAAGGATCCATCAAAGCAAATTCTGTATCTACTCCCAAAGATACATAAATCCATTACTCATCCTCCAGGCAGGCCCATTGTATCGGGTAATGGTTCACTCATGGAACCATTATCGGTATTCTTAACCCAATATCTTAAACCACTCCTGGGACATGTAAGGGCAAGAATACAGGATACAACAGAATTTTTGAAAATTATTGAAGACACACAACTTGAGCCTCAATGGTTGATGTGCACACTTGATGTAAAGTCCTTGTACACAAGCATACCACACTGGGCAGGGTTGCATGCACTGCAACATTGGTTGAACAAGGCTGAACTGTATCCACCAGGATTCAATATATTGCTAATCTGTATGTCAGAGCATGTGCTTAGCAAAAATGTTTTTTATTTTCAAGGGGAGTGCTACTGGCAATTGCAAGGAATCTGACCATGGGGCCTCCTTTGCCCCCATATATGCAGATATTTTTATGGCCTATCTTGAGGAATGCCTTATTTATAATCCCCTGCATAACATTTATTTGGTGGAAATCAACATCTGGCGGAGATATCTTGATGATTGTTGGATGGTGTGGCGTGCAGACTTAACATATCTTATTGAATTTGTGGAATATCTTAACAGCAATATATGGGGTATTGAGTTCTCTATTACCTCTCATATTTATCAAATTGATTTTTTGGATGTTACTGTGTATCGGAATGAGGACCATACCCTAAGTACTAAGATTCATCGTAAATATCCACAATTCAATTCATTACTTCATGCATCTAGTATGCATCCATGCCACACCATCTGCAATATGCCCAAATCTCAATATTTGAGAATTAAACTGATCAGTTCTTCAAATATCGATTATGAGAATGCTAAAGTAGATCAGAGGAATAGATTCTTGGACAGGGGATATTGTAATTTTGATATTGCATCCACCAGTGCATGGACAGACAAACAAGATAGGAAAACCTTGCTAGAATATAAGGACCGCACACACAACCCAATGGATAACACTCTTAGGTTTATTACCACCTTTGGTAGGAACCACCAGGTGGTTAGGAATGTTCTGAATGACAGTTGGAACATTTTGTTAGCAAATGACTATCCTCGTAGTATCCTGGGTAACAAATGTCAACTATCATATAGGAGAGGTAAAACCTTGGGATCATTATTTTCACACTACAAACAGAGAGAGAGTGGAGGGGCCAAATACAAACAATTGACTATAATAGGGGATGAACTCTTGGGAACTTTCCCTTGTGGCCACTGGTCTTCATGTAGTCAGGTGAACAAGCTTAAACAATTCACCAGTACCAACACAAGCAAAGTTTATGATGTTAGGATATTTGGTAATTGCTCAAGCAGCTGGGTTATATACCTGGCAACATGTCAGTGTTCTGCTTTCTATGTGGGCAAAACTTCACGATCACTAAGAATAAGAATAGGGGAACATTGGAGTGACATTAGTAATATGAAATCAATGAATGCTCTTTACCAACATACTATTAAACACCCCACGGCCAAATTCATGTTTACAGTCATTGATAAAATCACAGGCAACAGGCATAATCAACAAGGATGGCCAAGTATACTTAGTCACAAAGAAAAGTATTGGATTATTCATCTCGGAGCCCTATTTCCACCAGGTCTGAATGACCATTTATGATGAGTATACTCTTATTTATTTATTATTATGAGACTATAGGACTCAGAGATAGTGTTGATTCATTATTAGCAATATTAGATGATATATCATTGCCTTGTTGCTTAATTTTCACCCATGGTTTAATTGTGTATGTTTAGATGGATTATTCACTCATTAGCTAATGTTTTTTTGCTATATTAATGCATACTTCTTATGTTATATACCAAACATCAATTTATTATTAAGGACATCTCAAAAATATGTCTTCATTTACTTTCTGTTCACTGCAGCCTGGTTTGCTAACTAATGAATTATTCAGAGGGTATGGACCATACCTTCTTTGGCTATTGGCTGGGTAAAATATATAAATATTACTGGTTTGCTGGTTGAATTAATTCTTTTTCTCTCACCGAAGAAGGCAGTAGCCGAAACTAGTTTGAGTCTTGATATTTGGACATTATTATGTCCCTTTGCAGTTTTTTATTATTATACCAATAAAGTCGTGGAACTACTCATGCTGGCCTCTAGTGTTTCTTGTTGATTTGGTTTGGCCGAGCATGCTGTACGTGCGAGGCGTGCTATTTAGAGTTGCATGTGCTAACCCAGGAACCTCTCACTATCCAGCAATCCACCCTGTGCACACAGTTACACGACAACAGACACTTATATAATATAGCGGAGCTCTGTCATGATCAAACATGTTCCGCAGATACCTAAGTTGTTCATAGAAACTGGGAAAGCAAAGACGATAAAGACCTGCAAACAGTATCAGCAATAAATATTGTGCATCCCGAGCAGAAGCATAGGTTCAGAGGTCGATACTAGGCTATCTGCCCTAGGGTATATACAAGCCTAGCCAGAGTGTGTTTGGCTTTTGTAGCCCTGTCAGATTACTACACTCTGCCAGTGAATAGTAGGTCACACAAGATAGCCCATGTACATTTAGGCTAGTGTGCCTCTGTCTAGCAGGGACACAGAAGATATCCCATGATTAAACATATGATCACCCATACAGCCATCAAGATGTCCCCTGTAGGTGGTTAGTGGGTGGCTCTGCCTATGTGAAACTGTGATCACAATCTGGAGTGAGTGGAGGCCCTGGGATAAGAATCTGTCCCTCCAGCATGTCCTATTAACATCTGTGCTGAGGTATATGTCCCTAGAGTGTTTAGTTTCAAGGGAGTTGGATATCCTGAGGTGGAGCATGTCCATTAATTCTGGGTTGGGTATTACTGCAAACAACAGGCACACATCATATCCGAGTAGGTGGTAAGCGACTGAGTAGAGCTGGAGTTACTGCATCTGAACTGTGCAGGTCATCCGTGTGAGTCCCTACATCTGCTTGGTGCAGAACTTATAGGTTCATATGTTCATAGGTAGATACAAGGCTATCTGCCCTAGGGCATTTATAAGCCTAGCCAGAGTGTATTTGGCTTCTGTCTCCCTATTAGATTAGTCTACTGTGCCTCTGTTAATTAGGTCACAGAAGGTACCCTTTAAGATTAGTTTGCTGTGCCTCTGTCTAGCAGGGACACAGAAGATATCCCAGGGGTGAATTTGCGATTCCCTAGCCACGTGTCCAGATTTGGCTTGAAGAGGGTCAGCGAGGGGCTATGTCTAATATGAATTGGGATTCTATTCCAGAGTGAGGGGAGCCTCTGGGAAATGAATCTGTCCCTCCAGCATGCCCTTTCTATTCTTGTGCTGAGGTTTAAGTCCCTGGAGCATGTATCTGTAAGGGACTTGGATTTTTGAGGTGGAGCATGTCCATTAATTCTGGGTTAGACATGGCTTTGCATGTTAGGCATAGATCGCCTCTGAGTAGGCGGTAAGCAACTGAGTAAATCTGGAGTTTCTTTAGTTGAGCTGCATACGACATCTGTTTGTAGCCCATGATCCTCTTGGAGAGGTACTTTTTAGTCTCTCCAGCTGCTGCAGGTGTCGGGTAAGGTACATCCCAAAAGGGCCATTGTATTCAAGTATGGAGCTGATGAGTGATGAGTAGAGGGGCACAATGATCTCTCTTGATCTAGATGCGAACCCTTTCGTGATAAGGTGGCATATATAGAAGGTCTTTGTAACCACTTTGGCAATGTGATTATCAAAGGAGAGATTATTGTCTGCATTGGTCCCCAAATCTCAAATTACTACTTCTGTACTTAATGGATTACCACCTATGTGGTAATTTGTGTGCACCTTGTTTTTTTCCAAAGGGGATGACTATGCACTTTTTAGCATGTAGCTCGAGCCCGTGGCTCTGGCACCAAACATCCATCTCTGTCAGACCCTTCTGGAGGATGCTTGTGTCAGCTGGAGAGTCGATTATGGCCCCCAGTTTGCAGTCATCTGCAAACTTTGTCAGCCATAATCCCCCCGTGTTAGCCTGAACCTCAGAGAAGTATATACCGAACAAGAGAGGTCCCAGAATTGAGCCCTGTGGGATGCCACTTGTAACTGGTTTGGATTCAGACATGGCACCTGCAATTCTGACCATGTGGGTTCTATACTTGAGCTAGTTTGCAACCCATCTTGTGATATAGGGGTTGATATTTAAGCTGGTAAGCTTATTTATGATGCCCGAGTGGGGTATTGTGTTGAAGGCTTTTGCGAGGTCCAGGTAGGCTGTGTGGACTACCTTGCCCTCATCTATAGCTTTGGTAACTGTTTCAAATAAATCAACTAGTTTTAAGGGGCAAGATCTGCCCTTAACAAAGCCTAATTGAGTAGGGTCCAGTGTCTGGAGACTCCCATTGTCTTTGTTTATGAGTTCCATGATAATACGCTCCATAGCTGTACAGACCAGACTAGTCAGGCTTATGGGGCGATAGTTCCCAGGGTCCATTGTGGCACCACCTTTGTGGAGTGGAACCACTGTAGCTGTACACCATTATTTGGGTACATATCCTGTAGTAAGGCTAAGTTTGAACAGTGACTTAATGTGAGGGTTCAGTTCTTCTTGGAGCTTGTGTAAGACACAGTCTGGGACACCGTCTGGTCCCATAACTGCTGTGTTTTTTGCTTTGGACAGGGCAGCTTTCACCTGTGCATCTGTGATGTCAGGGAGGTTACATTCAGTCGGGATAGGCATGTGTTCCTTTGGGGGTGAAGGAGGGGAGAGGTTTGTGCTGAATCTGTCTACCAGGATGTTGGCTATGTCTATAGGTTTGGTATATTTTGTACCATTATGCAACAATTCAGAGCATATCTTGGAGTTTCCCCCCATATTATGGACATAACTAAAGAAGGGCTTGTGATTATCTTTAGTGTCCAGAGCAATTTCCCTTTCGAAACTGGCCTTTGATGATTTTATGAGGTATCGAAGTATCTTGCTAATACTGATCAGAGATGCCTTCCATTTTTGGGATTCTGCTCTGTCATGTAGTAACTTCCTCCTTCTGTTGTATAGCTTATTTATGGCCGGGGTCCACCAAACAGGTCCCCTGTTTTTGGAGGAGTGAGTCTATTTGGGATAGCACAATCCATGGATTCCTGCAGGTGCTCATAGAATGCATTTGTAAAGGATTCTGCGGATTGGCCTGTATTATCCTCTGGCCCGTGGGCTTTGAAGGATTCCACCTCGGTTTTGAGAAGTGCAAAGTTGGCTTTTGAGAAATTCTTTTCAGTGATTTCCTTGGCTGGGGGTGAGGACAAGATATGGATGTCCATGGAAATTTGTTAATGGTCTGATCTTATCAATGAGGGGTTTACCTCTGGTGTGGAACATAGAGTCCCCATGTTGGTGATGACCAGGTCCAATATGTTGTTCCCTCTTGTGGGAATGGTGACCAGTTGTTCCATCCCATTACAGTTTATAACCTCAAGGAACCATTGGGCGAGTTTGTTTGGGCATGAGTAGTTGTCGCAGTCAATGTTTGGGTAGTTGAAGTCACCCAATAACATAGTTTTAGGAGAGACCTTGATATTCTCCAGTGTTCTCAGGAATGCCAAGTGGGGTTCCTGTAATAGGGAGGGTGTTCTGTAGCAGGCTACAAACTGAAAGGCAGTTTGGCCCACTGTTAGTTGCACATGGATGGTTTCTGATGCTTCGTGCAGTGCCACTAACCTGGAGGTGTAGGTATCTTTGATGAATATAGATACTACCCCTCCTTTTGTGCTTTGGTCCGAGTTTTGTGTCTGAAACACATGGTATGAGTTATAACCTGGTAGTGCTGGGGTGCTCTCAGGAGCCTTGAACCAGGTTTCTGTTACTGCACAGACATCGATATTCTCCATACTGAGGAGAGCCTCGAGTGCGTGCATCTTGAGGTTTAGACTTCTGGCATTGAGTAGCATTACCTTTAGATTTTGTATCCTTGGGTTGTCTATGGAGGTGGGTTTGTCTTTTGAGCCTCGCCTAAAAAATGCACTATGGGGGTGGCAAGAGGCATGGCCAGTATACGAAAGCCTAAGGGTGACAGGTGCAAGCCGTCCCTAGTGAAGCAACGTGGCTTGTTGGACATGTCATCCCAGGCTGACAGACACTGGATCACCATTGAATGACACCAATACTTTAGACAATTGTTGAAACTGATCATTTTGTCTTTATACTCTGGCATCATTCTTGGTGAGGGCAAGATGCTACTCAAGGTCAGGGTCATACCAGCCTGGGCTACATGATCAGAGAGCTCCTCTATGTCTCTTTTCTTGTAGTCCAGGGAGGTACGTCTCATGTCATTCACACCTGCATGGACAATGATGGAGTCATACTTGTACTTGCTTTGGAGTGACCTGACAGGCAGCTTACAGTGACCTTTTCCTTGTTCAGTCAGTTGAGCAGGACGTCAGTGTGCCGGACAATAGAGTCCCCTATAACAAGTGTATTTGGTGTGTTGTTTGGCCTTAAGGGCTGTAACTGTGAGGCACACTGATCTTGTGAGATATGTGATTCATGGGTATTGTTGAGGGGTGGCTGTTGCTTGGATATCTGTGGCCGGTACAGTTGCTGCAGGTGTTGGGTAAGGTACACCCCAAAAGTGGCATTGTAACCAAGCACGGTTGTTATTAGTATAGGGGCACAATGACATCACTCGATCTAGATGTGAAACCATATGAGATAAGGTTGCTTATATAGAAGGTCTGTCCAACCACTGTGGCAACGTGAATGTCAAAGGTGACAGTACAAATAAGATATGTCCCCAATCACCTAACAACACCTACCATATGTAATGGAGTACTACCTATGTGTTAATGTGTGGGCATGTTGTTATTCCCAAAAGGGATGACTATGCAACTAATGGCATTTAGCTGTAGGCCATGGCTCAGGCACCAGTCATCCATCTCTGTGAGACCCTGTTGGAGTATGCATGTGGCAGCTGGAGAGGTGATTATCGCACCCAGTTTGCAGTCAAGTGCGAACAAGGTCAGCCATATTTCCCCTGTGGTAGCCTGTACGTCAGACAAATATATACTGAACAAGAGAGGTCCCAGGACTGAGCCGTGTGGGATGCCATGTATAACTGGTGTATAGTCAGACATGGCACCTGCAATTCTGACCATGTGGGTGCTATCCCTGATCCAGGTAGCAATCCATCATGTGAGATATGTGTCCATATTGATGCTGGTGAGCCTATGCATAATGGCCCAGTGGGTTATTGTGTGGAAGAGTTTAGCATGCTTCAGGTAGGCTGCATGTACAACTGTCCCTATGTCGATGGACCTGTTAACCGTCTAAAGAATACAAACATGTTCAAGAGGCAAGATCTGCCCACAACAACGCTGAAATGTGTAGGACACAGTGTCTGAAGGTTCCTGATGTCTATGTTTAAGAGTCCCATGACAATACACTCCATAGCTTTGCATAACAGGATAGTCAGGCTTGTAGGGCAATATTGTCTGTGGTCCGTTCTGGCACCAACTATGTGGAGTGGGACCACTGTCGCTGTACGCCATTCTGTGGGTACATATCCTGTAGTAACTCCGATATTGCACAGTGATATAATGTGAGGGTTACGTCTGTCATGAAGCTCATGTAAGATGCAGGCCGTGACACCAACTGGTCCCATTGATGCTATAATATATGCTTTGGGGAGGACAGCACTCACCTGTTACTGTGTGGTGTCAGGTAGGTTACACTCTGTTGGGATGGATAGTTGCTCCCTAGGGGGGATGGGGGAAGACATCTGCACTGAACCTGTTTGCCAGGATGTTGGCTATGCCAGTGGGTTCAGGGTAAGTGTAGTCAGTATGCAGTAACTCACAGCATATCAGTGAGTGTCCACTCAGGTTCCTGACATAACTGATGAAGGCCTTGTGATAGTCCTACGTGTCTGGTGCAAATGTCCGTGAGAAGAAGACCTTAGATAAGTACATGAGTGATCATAGCTGTCTGCTAGTAAAGATCACAGATGCTTTCCCCGTCTGGGAATGTGCTCTATCATGTAATAGCTTTCTCCTGACATTGTACAGCTTATTAATGGCTGGTGTCTACCAGACAGGTCCCCTGCCATTGGAGGAGTAAGTCTTGTTGTTATTTGGGGTAGCACAATCCATGCAGTCCACTAGGAGTCCATAGAATGTGTATGTAAAGGATTCAGCAGTTGGAGCTGTATTTGACACTGTCTCAGGGTCTCTGAAGGATACCACCTTGCTTTGGTGAAGTGAGACGTTGGCTCATCAGAAGTTCACCAAGATTACCCAGGATGGGTGTGTGGAGTGTATATGTATGTCCAGTGAGATAGATGTATGTTCTGACCTTACCAATGAGGGGTATATTGCTGGTGTGGAACATAGAGTCCCCATGTTGGTGATGATCAGGTCCAATATGTATTCCCCCTTGTGGCTGTGGTGACTGGTTGTGCCATAGCATATGAATTTACAAATTGTAGCGACTGTAGGGTGAGGTTGTTGCGGCTTGAGTAGTATCCCCAGTCAATATTCGTGTATCTGATGTCACCCAATATAATGGTGTTTGTGGAGACCATCATATCCTCCACTGTTCCCAGGAAAGCCGAGCGTGGTTCCTGAGTATGGGAGGGTGGTCTGTAGTAGGCAACAAACTGAAAGGCAGTTTCACACAATGGTAGTTGTATATGTATGGTCTGTGATGCTTAGTGCAGTGCCACTAACCCGGAGGTGTGTGTATCTGTGATGTATATGGATACACCCCCTAGTTGTGTTGTCCGTTCCAAGTCCTGTGGTCAGAAAGCATGGTATGAAACATAACCTGGTAGTGCTGGTGTGCATATGTGACCCTGAACTAGGTGTCTATTAGTGCACATATATTGCTATCCCCCATACTGAGGGGAATCATGAGTGGCCGCAATATGAGTGTAACACATCTGGTGTTGAGCAGCATTACCCTTAGTGTTATTTAACCTGTAATGTCTATGTAGGTGGGTTTGTCTTTTGAGCCCTGCTCAACAAATGCACTATGGTGGTAGCAAGAGCCTTAGCCAGCACTCAAAGGTCCAAGGGTGACAGGTGCAAGCTGTTCATAGTGAAGCTATGGGGCATGTTGAGCATGTCACCACAGGCTGACAGACACTGTATCCCCTATGAATGACACCAATCTGTTAGCCAAGTGTTAAACGTGATATGTTTGTCTGTATACTGTGACATCATACTTGGTGGGTGTAAGATGCTAGACAAGGTCAGGGTCACACTGGTATGGGCTACATGATGACACTGTTCCTCCATGTACCATGTCATGTGGTCCAGGGAGTAACGTCTGAGGTTTTATGCACCAGCATGGACAATGATGGTGCCAGTCCTGTACTTGCTTTGTAGTGACCTGACTGTATGTGTTATGTGCCAGGTCCTGGCACATGACAGACAGCATAAAGGGACTATTCCCTTGAATGGGCTGGTGAGTGGTACGTCAGTGTGTCTGACAATAAGTGTCGCCTATCACAAGTGTATTATGTGTGTTGTTTAGCCCGAAGGCAAGTGACTGTGTGGCACACTGACATTGTGAACTATGTGAGATGTGGGTATTATAGTGGGGTAGCAGTTGTGTGTGTGCCTGCTGTGGAGGTCTCTGCTGCTTAGGCAGAGTTCATTTACAGCATCCGAGTATGTGTGATAATGTGGTTTGAGTGCTGTCACCAGAGGATATGTGAGACTGATATGTGGTGTGTGTGGTTATCCTCACCACCTGATAGACTATGCCAGTCATGGGTCGAGAGAGTTCAGCACCCGGTATGTCTCTATAGGTGCATCTCACACATATATCTGGGTTTGTTGTGAGGAGGAGAGTGTTGTCTGTGTACATGAGGCAGATGTGACATTGTGTCTACATCACAATATTCACCAGCTGGACTGGAGAGTGCACACAAAGCCGACCCCTGGACATGCCAGGATATCATCATGACATACTCTGTAGCCAGATGACAAAGGATCAGTAGGGTGTTAAGTTTGTAAAGGAGTATAACAAGGATTGGTGCTCAGGTTTGTTGGTGTTCTGTAAAGAGTAGCTTAGAAGGAGTCCAGACTGAATCATGACTCCTCCGACAGCTATGTCATATATAGCAATGTACAAACATATATGTCATGAGTCAGGGCCAGCTGTACCTGACTGACAATGCCGAAATCCTGACAGACAGGCCCATATATACATACCCACCTCCCACCGACGATAGTCCATATCATCATACCAGGAGATATCACATGTAGAATGGATGAGCAGCTACCCCCAATGCTAAAAGCATGGCATCAAGTGGACTATATTGATTCCCAATATGTGTCATGCATAAACTACAGAACAAACAGATCCTGCACCTGAACAGTCAGCTGAACCTCCCTCCCTACACAGGATGTGGAACCATTGAATGTGTTACAGCAACATATGGCACTCCACACAAGTGTTGGTGCACAACACACCATGGGATGTACAGTCCAGTATGCCCATGAAGTATGATCTGCAAGGCCATGGAGTCCATCATGGTTGAAGTCATAAACCGAGCTATTGGAAGCTGACATACACACAACCCTACTAACCGTGGTATGTTCATGTGCGGATCATGGTTCCCAAACATGCTAGACTGTTTGCAAGGCAGCCACACAGGACATACATCACTGAACACAGCTACACATGTCTCACATACACTTTAAATAGCCCTTTAACAACATCCCAGACACACGTAGTACCCACAAAACCAACAAGCTGTGCATAAATATGTGTTGACATATGAAGGAATGTCGATGTGTCCACAGATAGATCACACAAGGTAAGGATTATGAGTTCCTGTTCCAGCTGTTGACACCTGACGGCCCACATGGACCATTCCTGGAATGGCATAAAACAAAGTGTACACACATTACCATGTCCAGTCTGATGATGTCACCACCCTAGAAATACATACAGAGAAGGGAAACCACCCAGTAAAGCAAATGGCAGCTGCTAATCGTCTGTCTCTAGTATCATAACCTAGTTAGGTAGGGGTTTGAATCCTGTGAACGCTGAGTGTGTCTGTGTGTATGTGTGTGCATTTCTCCTTGAAAGGAGTGGCCTTCTTGAAGACTAGGAAAACACACTAAAGATGTACATTCCTCTTTGGAAAGACTGATGATGTCACCACCCTAGAAATACAGTCAGAGAAGGGAAACCATCCAATACAGCAAATAGCACGTTGTGCTAATGCATTTCTCTCTAGTATCATAACCTTGTTAGGTAGGGGTTTGAATCCTGCAAATGCTGAATGTGTCCATGTGTGGGGGGTGTGCGTATGTGTGTGCAATTCTCCTTGAAAGGAGTGGCATTTTTGAAGACTGGGAAAACACACTAAAGATGTACATTCCTCTTTGGAAAGACTGATGATGTCACCACCATAGAAATACAGACAGAGAAGGGCAACCATCCATTAAAGCAAATAGCAAGCTGCACTAATGTGTCTTTCTCTAGTATCATAACCTAGTTAGGTAGGGGTTTGAATCCTGCAAACGCTGACTGTGTATGTGTGTGCAATTCTCCTTGAAGGGAGTGGCCTTTATGAAGACTGGGAAAACACACTAAAGATGTACATTCCTCTTTGGAAAGACTGATGATGTTACCACCCTAGAAATACAGACAGAGAAAGGAACTCACCCAGCAAAGCAAATAGCGCGCTGTGCTAATGCTTCTCTCTATAGTATCATACCCTAGTTAAGTAGGGGTTTGAATACTGCAAACGGTGACTGTGTCTGTGTGTGCAATTCTCCTTGAAAGGAGTGGCCTTTTTGAAGACTGGGAAAACACACTACAGATGTACATTCCTCTTTGGAAAGACTGATGATGTCACCACCCTAGAAATACAGACAGAGAAGGCAAACCACCCAGTAAAGAAAATAATGCGCTGCGCTAATGCGTCCCTCTCTAGTATCATAACATAGTTAGGTATGGGTTTGAATCCTGCAAGTGCTGACTGTGTGTGTGTCCCTCTTGGGCAATGCAGTGTGGGTCTTGCTTTTACTATGTTATGGCATATTATGATTCCAACAGTAAGTGCATTGCACACATCAGGTATATGCGTTGCAAATATATATGTGTACATGTTCCCTTAATCAGTACATATGTGTGAAGCCTGCATACTACATGAATACATTTGTTGCCATTGACAGGTTGTGCCGCAGCTTCTCAGATCGTAGGTCACATATGTATGTATGTGACAGGCCCATCCACTGTCGTGATCTGTGGCCAAGGTCATCTGTGCCACACACACCCATGACAGTTACTTTACAGTAGTGTGAGTGAGGGTATATGCCTGGGGTATATGTCAGGCATGTTCATACACAACAATGACTGCCAATAATGGACAGTCTTCATAGGTGTACAACCGCCTTGTGGATATGCATCCAGGCCTCCAATGTCACCTTGGGACTCCACAATACCTATGGATATGTGGATACCAAGGGAAACATAACATAACATGAGGCTGTATGTACACATTGGTACCCAACATACATGTTGAGGGCTACCACCTATGTGGTACTGACAGGATAGTAAGTATAGTATATGTGGATGACGATGCTGCCATAGTGACTTACTGCTATACAGCATGTATCACATGACAGGCATCTGTCTGTATGATACCCTTGTGTAGGATGTGTCTCATCCAGGGAATGGATTGTAGGCCACTGCATGCATTACCAGATGTGGATGGACACATCCCTAGTGTTGCATGTACCTAAGGGGGCTATATGCCAAACAGGTGTGGACACAGGAATGGGTGATGGTAATTACCACTGGTTAGTGTTATAGTGTAGCACGTGAAGGATACAACTGTTACTGAGTTCCCTAGGACTGTGTGTCATTTGTCAGGACATCATCCAATGATTGCTTATAGTCATGCTGTTGAGGTTATGTATACTACCAGACTTCAAATCATCGACAGATACTAATGGTATCACCCACAGCATGGTGTCTACCCATGTCATACACACATGTCTACCCATAGGTTCATAGGTTCATAGGTTCATACTAGGCTATCTGCCCTAGGGCATTTATAAGCCTAGCCAGAATGTGTTTGGCTTTAGCCATTTTAAATTTATTTTGCTATGCCCTTTTTAGAGTTAGTATACTGTGCCTCTGTCTAACAGTGACACAGAGTGATACCAGGGGTAACCTCGATCTCCCATCCACTCATCAAGATTCCTCTTGAAGAGAGTCAATAAGGGACTCTGCCTAACCTGGACTGGGATTTTATTCCAGAGTGAAGAGCCTCTGGGTTATGAATCTCCCTCAGCATGTCCTATTTATTTCAGTGCTGAGGTTCAAGTCTCTCGGTAGCGTAGCATGATGGGATTTGGATTTTCTGAGGTGCAGCATGTCCATTAATTCTGGGTTGGACATGGCTTTATACGTCAGGCACAGATCGCCTCTGAACAGGTGGTATGCCACTGAGTAGAGCTGGAGTTTCTTTAACCGGGCAGCATATGGCATCTCTTTGAGCCCTTTGATCCTCTTGGTGAGGTACTTTTGGGGTCTTTCCAGTTGCTGCAGGTGTCTGGTAAGGTACATCCCAAAAGGGGCATTGTACTTAATTATGGGCCTGATGAGGGATGAGTAAAGAGGCACGATAACCTCCCCTGATCTAGATGTGAATCCTTCATGATTAGGTGTGTGAATCCCTTCATGATTATGAATCGCTTCATGATCCATGTTAGTACATAACTGTAGTAGAATGCATACTGGCCATTGAAAGATACTATGACATGTTAACAATGTGTACAACAGGGTATGCCACATGTCCAGTGTGTCCACTATACACGTACATACAGACAGTGTGCACCCACCATGTTCACAGATGTACACTTGCTAATCTGTACTGCACACATCACACACATACTGTCCACTCGCTAACACATGCTGGCAACACATTACACGTCAGCCAAGTGGCACATGGGTGGACAATACATTGTCAGACCTAACAGTGGTGTAAACAATGCTACATTGACAATCAGAGCTTTGATGAATAATGTCTGCTGAGATATACCTACAAGGATGTCATTACACTTTCCTGTTGAACACTTGCTAATATTGCTACACTGCTATAGTGTCACCCTGTGCATCAGCACCATGTTAGCCTTTTCCTCCATCAATGTTACAGATGACAGGAGGTGACACAGGTATCATCATATGCACAGGGCGTTTTGTTGTTTGCCAGAGCTTGACATTGACCCATACAATCAACATGTCTGTGTGTGTGTGTGTGTGTGTGTGTGTGTGTGTGTGTGTGTGTGTGTGTGTGTGTGTGTGTGAGGGACAACAGTACAGCATGGGCCAATGTTGATGTAATGTGTGTGTGTATGTGTGAGCCCTAGTTGTTTGGTTAATGTGTGTGTGTGTCTGCATGCACACAGCTCCACCATGTGGCTGCCATATACAGTAGTTTGTGGGACAGCCACAGACTGTACCTGCTAGGCTGTACAGATCACTGTCTCCAGCCACAGACACAGTACCTGTGCCTGGCAGGGGTGCTACGGACAGTATCGGGTATCAACCCTGACTGCGTACTGTCCTCAGAGGCAGAGGTGGGATGACTGGACCCATGTCCCTGCTGGGAATGGCCAGAACCACGTGCACGTGGTCTACTGGGACGGTCAATGGACAGGCCAGCCTCAGCATTGCTGGGGCTGGTACTGCCACTACGGGACCGGCTGTGAACTGGGGGCCGTCTGCGACCACTGCCAGCTGTTGCTGTTGCTGGCATGCGTCCGTGTCAACGTCGCAACCATCCTGCACAGTCCTGGCTCATGGATGACATATTGTGGAGGGCATCTACTGTCTCCCCCCAACATCTATCAATGACCTCGGTGTAAGTCCGGATGGCACCGGCAAGGTCACAGATGCTGTCATTGATAGCAGTTTAATGTGCCCTCTTCACCCTAAGTCCCTGCCTGATGTACTGTTCCATACGTGCCTGAGCCTGCATTATAGCCCAAAACATACTGGACGTCGTAAGACCAGTGAGGGCACACCTACCAGGGGCAATACGACCAGCGGTGCTCCCCCGAGAACCCCTGGACCTCTGCCTATGTGGTACCGTTCCAGGAATATGGCTGTGGCTGCTGTGAGGGGATGCAAGTGCCATGGGTCCACACTCTCCTGGTCAGTGCCAACTGTATGCTGTCCCTCGCCTATGGCCATTGGTGGTGAGGGATGTATTGGCAGTATGAGTGTGCACATAGATGGGGTTGAACGCTGTGTACTGTCAATTGGTGGACCAACGACAGACCCTGTCAAACCTTCCTGTGTCAAAATACATGTCTCATCATCAGCACTATTTGTGGCAGTGGATTCAGGTTCCCTTCTGCATTCGGCCAGCCCTAACTCAGCACCTTTGAGAAGGAGATAGGAAACACACTTTACGGTCTGCACACATGAACACATGAACACATGCACACATGCACACATGCACACATGAACACATGCACACATGCACACATGAACAGTAATACACTTCTCACTACAGCACATACACACACACACACACACACACACACACACACACACACACACACACACACACACACACACACACACACACCAGCAATCCAACACATACTCTATAGTGGGTGAAGGTAGGTGTCAGTATCCTAAGGTAAACAGTCACTACACATGTGTGTCAGCATGCAGAATACATATTCCCTGTCCCCATCCACCATGCATACTTTATCTTTATTCAATGGTCCATTAAATTATACATAAGAACACATTACAGCCACAAATATCCAATACCTATACTATCACCTTTCACATGTTATCTATATAACACAAACCTCAATATCTATTAATGTCTATATCCTTTCAAACTCTCCATTGCATTTCATTTCTATAACATCACAAGTTTCACATATGTCTGTGTCCCCTTGTGCCATGTCCTTTCTACAAGTAATATCCACCAAACTCTCTCCAGTACCCATTCTACTGTTTCCTCTATTCATTTCTGTGTCCTTTGTTCATTTCATTTGTTACCATTCTTCATCCATCCCTTCCTTTATCTCCACTGTTTCTTATCTATTATGTCCATATATACCATTCTTTCATTTTCTGTTGGTCTGCTACTATTATATACTCTCACTCCATACTATATTATTTTCCATTCCTCTTCTTCCATATTATCCATCTGTGTTAAATGTCATATGGACTACTATAAATATCTCCATTATGTTTCTCTACATTTTCTTTATTCTGTCTGTGTCCACATACCATTGTTTCATTGTTTGGTCTTTCTTTCTTATGCTTTCTCTTATATTTTCTATATTTCTTTTCTTTCGTTTCCACTGGGATGGGGTCCTGTCCGTTCCTTCTGTGTGCTGTGTGTGACACACTTCGGTGTGGGTCGTGGTTCTGGGATCTGTGTGTCGTGTGCTTGTCCATGTGTGTCTGGTCTGGACCCTGGTGTGGCTCTGTGGTGTGTTCCTGTGTTCATATTTCGTGTACGTATGTGTGTTCGTGTACATGTGCTGTTTATACATATGTCTAAAATTTTTGTGGTGTCCTCCGTCTGCCACTGTGTCGTTATCCAGTGCCACTGTGCAGTGGTGAGTGTGTTGCTGTTTCTGGTGGATGATGTGTCTCCTGTGTCCTGGGGTCCTCACACATGCATTTCTGTGTCCATGCGTCTGCTGTCCACACTAGGGACCACGTTTATCCGTGTGCTACCATGTGTGTCTACAGTGGGTCAGTCCCTGTGTGGGGTCTCAGGTCATCAGTGTGCCACAGTGTTCCTTGTGTGTGGTCTATGTCCTCCATGGCTCCACTGTGTACATGCATGTGTTGTGTGTCTGTCTGGTCTCGGGGCTCGGTCACTCGTGTGTCCGGTTGTGGATCTGGTCTGTCCTTCTGTGTTTGTGTTCCTGGATCCGTCCATGTGGGCCTGCCTGTGTCCATCGTGTCTCATGTCCGGTGGTCTGTGTCGATCACCACAGTGCAGTCTGTCATGCTGGTGCTGTGGCCATTCTGGCTATGCCTCTGTATACACAAGTTGTTGATAAGGCTGGTCTGTATGTGTGTGGTGTCATGTGCTTGCTGTGTCCTGTCCTGGATCTGTCTGTCTATCAGGACCATGTGGTGCATGCTGTGGTGTGTCTCCTGATTCTCGGGATCTAATGCTGGTGTCTCAATGTCCTGGGGTCTTGTCATCAATGTGTTCTGTGTGTCAGTTCTTGTGTCATCTTCCTGAGTCCTTCTGTGTGTGTGATGGTCTCTGTCCTGTGTCCATATGTGTTGGTCTATTCTGTGGGTGCGTGTGTCTTCTGTGTCTCCTGGTCTATACCTAGGGTCTCTGTGTGGGTCTCGATCCTGTGGTGTTTGGGGCTTCAGTGTCTGTGTGTGGCCTATGTGTGTCTGGTGGGGTTTCTGTCCTGCTGTGTCTGTCTCTGGTTCCTGTGTCCACATTCCTTTCTGTCATTCCATATTCTCGTTAGTCAGTGTCCACACATTCCTCTTGTGTGCACTGTTGTCCATGTTGTGTGTCCGTGTCCCTGTGTGTGTGTCGGTCGCTACCATGTGTGTGATTGCTCCTGTCAGCTGGATGGGGTGGCTCCCAGGGATATCTCCATTTTCTGTGTGCTGGTGGTTCTGTGTCTGGTCGTTCAGGGTGTGTCGGTCATGTTCGTCCTGTGGTCTGTGTCTCACTGGGTCCTGCCTCTGTCTCTGTCCATTGGGGTCGGATCGATGCTAATGGGGAATCAGGCTGTGAAACATGCAGTGTTTGGAATCCAAGAGAGTTTGTGGGGTCAGATTACAATGCAAACCCCATATAAAATAGGAAAAAGTGGTTGTCATGTGTCCATGGGGCGTGTCAAGATGGTCTATTTCCTGTCTGTGATGTGTGGTCTCAGGGCTTCCTGTGTCCATTCCACCTTCCAGTGTTGGTGTGGTCTGGTCTCGGTCCTGTCCTCCACTGGTGTTCCAGTCAATGCATTGGTCTGGGCACCTGTTGCAGTACGTCTGACCCGTGTCTCTACTCCTGTCCCTGCTCTCTCTCTCTCTCTCTCTCTCCTCTCTCTCTCACATACATGTCTCTCTCTCTCTCAGGGATCTCATCTCTGTCTCTCTCTCTCTCTCTCTCTCTCACTGTCATCTCAGGTCTCTCTCTCTCTCTGGCCATGGTGGGGTTGGGACAGACAGGGTCATCCATTTCGGATGGATGGATTCAATGGATCATTCAGTCAAGTTTCGGGTCTGATGTCGGGATGAATGTCTCTCCTGTCTCTCTCTCTATATATGTCTCTCTCTCAGGATGTCCATGCTCATATCTGTATATATCTATATATGTATATATATATATATATATATATATATATATATATATATATATATATATATATATATATGTGTGTGTATCTATAAATATATACATATATATATATATATATATATATATATATATATATATATATATATATATATATAAACACATACCTATATATATCCGGATATATCCATATACATCTGTATATATCTATATATCTCTGTATATATCAATATATGTATATATCTATATATCTACATATATCTATATATGTATATATTTATCTATATATCTATATATCTATATATATATATATATATATATATATATATATATATATATATATATATATCTCTCTCTCTCTCTCTCTATATATATATATATATATATATATATATATATATATATGATATCTCATATATATATATATATATATATATATATATATATATATTTATATATATATATATATATATATGTATATATATATATGTATATATATATATATATATATATATATATGTATATATATATATATATATATATATATATATATATATATACATATACATATACAGGTATATATACACATACTTGTAAACATCCATTGCTGTACATATACATGCACATATAGGCACATATACCGACCACCTTTCATGTTGGGAATATCAATCATTAAACAGTTGTGAGACATACGATTATGTAATAATATTGCACAGTGTTGTGCGGAATGCATTTTGCTGTCCTCAGGCCATATAGCTGTAGCAGGCCTCACTGGCTCAGTCCCACAGCATTTAACCACCACATGACATATACCTGCACTGCTTGCTGTTTTCAATGCCACACACTACAACCTACATAGATATGTGCACATAGCAACCTTCAACTACATATATATGTCTAGCCTTCACTAACAGTTGCAGTATGTCCCTTGCCCTATACACATCTGCATTTACGTATAGATACAGACTGCGCCCACATATGGAGGGTTCACAGTATGTACAGTACCCTTCAGACACATCATTCGGATGCCAGCAAATACATATCTGTTACATACCTTACCTTTGTGTTTCTTACCTCTGTCTGTTGTACCTGTTGATGTTTATTTTTCTTTTTAAATATTTTTTTTTTTTTGGTGTCTCCAAACACCACTGTTTGTTCGTTTGTTTGTTTGTCTGTCTGTCTGTCTCTCTCTCTCTCGCTTGGTCTCTCTCTCTCTCCATATGCTGCAATGATATTATTGCATCTGTGCACAGCAAGTACAGGCTGCTTTTGTAGGTATCTGCACATGTGCATGTGATGGCCTCTGCACCAATTGGTGCCCACCATTTAATAATTGCATGCAGCCTGCTGTGTGCTAATTGCTGTTCTCACTGTGATTTCAGGACACTGCTATAAAATGATAGGTTAGGTAGGCATAGGCCTTTCAGGTTTGCAATGTGGGGACCATGCTTGTTTGCTGTGGACACTGTTGTGTGAGTCAGAAGGTTGGTATATGTCTCATATCTGAAGCTGGGTTGTAGCCAGTGAAATGCATGTTGTACTGAAACCTGACTGTTGCTTCTTCCAGTACACTCTTCTCAGTGTGTCAGTTTACTCACACCTCCTAAGGCTAACACTGGATACATGGCAGTATGTACTTTCTTTTGGAATTAGGGAATTAACTAACATACAACAGTGGTTATTCCAATGTATTGCTCTGGCTTTCCTATTTTCCCTTTACATTCACTCCTTGTAATGCATGTTACATTTCTTTCTTGCAATGTAATGCTCTGGCTTTCCTATTTCCCCTTTACATTCACTCCTTGTAATGCATGTTATATTTCTGTCATGAAATGTATTGCTCTGCCTTTCCTATTTTCCCTTTACATTCACTCCTTGTAATGCATGTTATATGTCTATCTTGAAATGTATTGCTCTGGCTTTCCTATTTTCCCTTTACATCCACTTCTTTTAATGCATGTTACATTTCTTTCTTGCAATGTATTGCTCTGGCTTTCCTATATTTCCTTTACATTCACTCCTTGTAATGCATGTTATGTGTCTGTCTTGAAATGTATTGCTCTGACAGTCCTATTTTCCCTTTATATCCACTCCTTTTAATGCATGTTACATTTCTTTCTTGAAATGTATTGCTCTGGCTTCCCTATTTTCCCTTTACATTCACTCCTTTTAATGCATGTTATATTTCTTGCAGCACCAAGTTATTGTATATCTGCTGTGGCTTAGTGGTATGTCATGCAGACTCAGTTGTAAGCGGGTTTTCGCGAGTTTGCGCGATGCTTAGCTATGCTTATCTACGCTTAGCTAAGCGCACACAAGCACATACCCGTTGACTACTGCTTAAAAGTGCTTACTCCCACTAACACCCGCGCTAATTTCTTTTAAAAAAAAGAAAATGGGGAAATAGGAAAGTGGTGAAAAAGGGGGCACAAAGAGGGTAGGACAGCAGGAAAACAAGCTCGGGATGTGCAGGAAGGATGTAAGGAAGGCCCATAGCTGCCCAATTCTTTACCAGCAACAGCTGTGCATATGTTAGAAATTTAGAGTGAGATTTGAAACCTTCCACCCCTGAGAGAGGAGTGTGGACAACAAAGTATGTTGTACAGCCAATTGTAATTATCAGTTTACATGTCCAGCAGACATGTGTGCGAAATGGGCAGCTATGTATGAGGCGTAATTTTTTTGCGGGTACAGATTGCCCTTTTTTTATTTTTTTTTCAGGTAAGAGTGGAATGTGAGGTAAAGGAAGTAGGAAAATTGAAAGAGGTGGGTTAGGGAGGTTAACAGACAAGTCAAACAAGACGCATACAGGGGCGGAGTATGACACATGTGGTGGGTACACACAATTGACGGGGATGGATGTTTGGATATCGCAAGCCCATGAGCCCACAGATGGCAACAGTGGAACTGAGATCCTCACCCATGGGCAGTTACCACTGTGCCTTCACAGTCCAGGCCAAGGCTGTGCTGTGGACTGGATAGGAGGGGCAGGCACAACCGTGAGTTGCGCCACTCTTGCCTCAAGCTGGCATAGGGGATCAGTCACGGAACGCCTGATCTCACTACGCACCACAGACCGGACCCTTTGGAGGGTGAGTGGAGGCTCTCCTCTGGCCATGCTTGCAGAGGGGGTGAGCCCCATCCCCTGCAGTGCTTCCATCTGAAGGTGGCACAGGGTCACCGGAGGAGGAGGTCCCGGGCTGGGCACTGGTGCCGGGTGCAATCGCCAGCTGAGGTGGGAGAGGTGGGTCTGTTGGGACCCGCCTTCCCAGTTGTCCTATGTTTAGCAGTATTTAATGGCATTTTGGGTTAGTAACAAACAACACCATTCCAAATTAGTTGTAACAGCATGCATTAGTATTCCCATTAACCAAACACACATGAATTCCAAACGTTGAACAGCAAGCATAACACATGCATATTTAGAATAACAGTGGACATTCCAACAGCATGCAGGGTTGATTGGTGGCAACAGGCCATCAGGTTTAGATATGTGAGCAGGGCACATGCATCAACGTACATGCAGATATGTATAAACCAACAGGACAAATGTCCATAGGAATTAATTGTGAATACACATACCCAGTGTGGTGTGGAATTGCATCATTTGTGAACATAACGTAGAGTGGTAAAATATTACATTAACAACTTAAAATACCTATACGTATACTGTACATTCCTACTAGATGCAGATATATATCCCCTACATGTATTAGTACAGTTCCCTGTATGTAACCTTAGAAATGTTGGCGATGGAGATGTTACTGCTACATTAATATGCATTCCATTTGTATTCATTTATGTTCATATCTGGCTGTGTTCAGGTAAAGTATCCTGCTACATTTGAACAGTTACGTACAGTTCTAGCAACACACTGACATTTGTGGGATCACAAGCACAAGTTGCTCATGTACCGGATTAACATGTACATACTATACATGAAATAGTTGAGGACTATAAATATTCTTCTGAGATGCTGGCATTCCCATCAGCCAGTTTATATGGGCCTAGACAACTGTGGATGTTCAGCATTTCATACAACCATACTATCTCCATAATGCAAGGGTACAACAACATATCCAAAATGTGGGACGGACACAGTCCAGGTATTGTACTTTATTAAAAACATTTCACTCTTTGGTTGTGGCTGTCTCATTCATTTCATTATGTAGTGCATGCAGTATACATTTATTCCAGACTTCTTACACCTTTATTGGTAGCTTCAAACTCTTTCTCACACTCTCTCACTTATTTTATATTTACATTTCAGGGTGGTACTTCATTCCAGGCTTTTTTAACATTTATTACTGGGTTACAACAATCCTTTCCAGCTGACTCACTTATTTCATATGACAGTAAATACAAGGATGTTTTCAAGACTTGTCTGTCCTTTATTGATGGATTAGAACACTCATTTTCAGGCTGAAGCAGTTATCTGATATTACAATACAGGTGGAAACTCTATTTGAGACTTGTTTACTCTTTATTAATGGATTACAATACTCTTTTTCAGGCTGCATCACATCTGATCTTAGAATACTAACAGAAGCTTTATTCTAGGATTATTTGACCTTTATTACTGGGTTACAACACTGAACTCTTTTACAAGCTGTCTCACTTATATTCTATAATAATACCAGCTGAATAATTACTAACCTGCCTGGTGGCCCAGCCTTAACAGCCTATCAGCATAGGCTTGCCGATTCGCAGAATGAACACCTGCAGCTGTAATATAAATGAAGGGATATTGGAACATACCTATCCATACTATAGGCTAGGATAGCATTTCTTAAATACTTAATTACATGGATACTTACTCAGTAGTGGGGCATTGGGCATATGATGGGCCTTCTGGATCCATTGGTTCAGTTGGTTCTCCTTTCGATGCTTCAGGTCCGCATGGTGGTGATGGACCAGCTCACCAGTCCTGGTAATGCCTGTGGTACTGGTAAGATCATGTGCCAACTGGTTCCACGCCTCTGCCTTGTATGCTCCCGATTGAACCTGGCACTGCATGAGTCAGCCTTCATGTTGGTGGACTAGGAGCCAAACCATATATTTAGACTCCTCAATGCCCCACCTTTGCTCTCTAAAGCAATTACCCTCTCCAACGCCTGCCATCCTGACTGCAAGTGGGTACCACAATCAGTTATGGCGAGTATTCCTGCCTATGGGGCTTAAATATGCCGCATTTCCCACACTTTTTTGTGATTGGCCATTTTTGAGAATTCTAAGCTGACTGCAGACCTGCTTAGTAATGATTAATCTACCATTTCTATGTGTATGTATGCTAATAGTGGCTGCTTTTCCTAAGCTGTCATGGCTTAGTGGTTCTGTGCTTTTATTATGATGCACAGGGTCCTGGGTTTGAACCTTGTCACTCTTTTATTTTAATACTGTCTAAACAGGCTAGGGGGTGTGGCTGCGTTTAAGCAACCTAGCTCTACGTTGCTCCCCGGTGTCCTACGGTGCCCTGGTTGGCATGGCGCGCACGTCCGCGCAAACACATTGTGCTGGGTAAAGCGCTTTTAAACTTTGGGCAACTCTACTGCACTGTGTAAAGCACTTTTAAACTTTGGGCAACTCTATTGCACTGGGTAAAGCGCTATTAAACTATGGGCACCTCTGTTTAGCTGGGTAAAGCGCTATTGAACTATGGGCACCTCTGTTTAGCTAGGTAAAGCACTGTTTAACAGCAGGTTATTATATATCTGGATCCTTTAAAAATATATATTTTGTTCACTGATACATTGGCCATTTCACTGCTTTTAATTAAATTTTAATCATATATGTCTGGTATTATTTCAAATACTGATTTAAAACATAAATAAGAAGGGGAGTGGTGGGACTCGAACCATGAATGCCTCTTCTTTGCGCATATGCTCTACCATTACGCTATTCCAATTTGGATTACTTTTCATAAGTAGTTCTTATA
The DNA here is from genome assembly GCF_019279795.1 of Protopterus annectens. Lineage (NCBI taxonomy): Eukaryota > Metazoa > Chordata > Ceratodontiformes > Protopteridae > Protopterus > Protopterus annectens. The sequence goes on along the minus strand of NC_056727.1, from coordinate 1,096,663,430 downwards.
TGCTCTTCAATATCACAATTGCTAACTGTGGTTAAGCAATTGGCACACCCGCACAAACAAGAGCAAATACAGGCAGCTATATCGTGGATTTAAAAAAATATATTTATTTGTTACGTTTTATAACTGTGATGGGGGTTTACAGTGTCAGGCAGTGTGGTGTTGGGTGCAAGAACATTTGAGTGAACTCGCTCTTGTCTGTTGACACTATGCTTTTTAAAACCTTGCAGGGGTATGGACTTTTAGACTGCTCGGCAGTCGGACACGCCCCCTGCTTTCCTACTCAGTCCGTGTAAGAGTTACGGATGAGTCAGCATACCCTTATGAATATACATGGCACACTGATGTCAATCCGTTCAACTGCAGCCTCCGAGTAAGACTTATTAAGTCTTACACGGAGGATTAGTGAATCCGGGGGAATGTTTCTGTCGGTATCCATTATATGTCACGTTTCTGTACTGCATCTGGAAATCTATGATGCATGAAATTAGAGACTGATGATCATGTTGTATAGCACATTATTAATTTTGCATGTTACATGGTATCTGTAATATTCTTTTGTACCATATTCCACATCCTCATTTCTCTTCTTGAGTCACTATTACAAATTTATTTGATAACAGAGTTCCATGAAGTTTTAAAACTTCATCATAGGACTAACATATTTTGCTTGTACTTTACCATACCTCTCAATCTCTTAGCACTGGAAATCTGGAGAAAGGTGGGACAAAGGCCCAGCAATAGGGGCTGATCTTATAAATGTAAAGCATTCCTAGAATAAAAGCATTTGTATTAGTATACATTTTCTGATGAAGTCTGAAACTCAAATGTATGCCTTTATTTAGTGAACTCAGTCTTCTGTGATTTGCCCAAAAACCTCAAATTTTATGAGGAGCAGATCAAAAAATCTGAGGCAAAAATCTGGACATGCTGTGAAAATTTGGAGAGTTGAGAGGTATGTTAACTTTACCATCAAAAAGACATCGCTAACAACAATGTTCCCTTCTCTCACAATATCACTAATTCTCTTCTCTTTTTGACCATTTTCCTCCTATTTTGCCCACATCCCATGCTTCTTCCTACTTTGCCTAATTCTGTTGTGTCCTTTATGTCTCCCTCATTATTCCTTGACTATTACTGCATACCCGCTAACTTTACTAAGTACTGTTAAATCATTATTTATTTTGTGAGTGTGTGTGTGTGTGTGTGTGTGTGTGTGTGTGTGTGTGTGTGTGTGTGTGTGTGTGTGTGTGTGTTTGTGTGTGTGAAAGTGTGTGTGCGTGCACGTGTGTGTGTGCATGTGTGTGTACGTGTGCAGGTGCACATCCGTCCATGTTTGTGTGTGTGTGTGTGTGTGTGTGTGTATGCAGTTATCAACAATTTAACTTTTCCTCTCCACTGTTCAGTTGATTTTTAATTTTTACTTGAAAGTGATTGCATACCAATGTAATATCTCTTATTATTTACATTTTTATCTCCATAATGATGTTGCTACTGAACTGTAGTGAATCTTTTCTTCCCAGGCCTGCAGCAAATAGGCTCTGCCCAGTATGACTATCCTGGTTAAGAAACACAAATAAACAGATAAATAATTTCACAAGTGCTGCAGGTTATCAGTAGTATGTCTCACTGCAGGTGTGTAGTTACATAATGCTGCTGAACAGTGGATTTACTGAAGAAGACAGTGCATGCCATGCATGGCATCTGTCAGTGATTTCATTGCAGGTAATCATCACTTGTCCTGGTCCCCTTCAATAAACACATCACACTGAATGACATGTGACAACTTTTATTAAACTTCCATAAACATAACTTTGTTAACCAATATTTATTAATTACAACTAAAACATAGTATAGCTGATTTTAATCACAGCATAAACATCCATGTAATGTTAATCGGGACAGTGTGACCTCATTCATCCTGACCTAGTAAGCAGTATCCATACCTCCACTCACTTTACTTATGATGCAGTATCCCACCACTCACTTCAATTACCATTCATTGAATTACTCTTCCAAAGAAATAAGCAGTGTCCTTACCTCCGCTTGCTTATTTTATTTATCAAGCAGGATCCAGCTGCTCATTTTCCTTTCCTAATTCATTGAAATGAACATCCAACACCAGAGGGGGGAACAGAAGAGGGCAAGCCTTTCCCTCTTCTCCTCCCTACCCAGTCTGATAAAATAACCACAATCCCCACTACTCCACCAAAAAGGGGGAGGAAGGGTGGGTAGCAAGTTCATGCCAAAATGTGATTCCTTACTCAGCTACACTTGCATAAACCCCTTAAGCCCCCCCCTATCCTTACCTCATTTCCTCCCAATCATCCCTCCTTCCCATGTAACCTTTTACCCCCTATCCTCTTAACTCCCACTAATATATTTATCTATTCCCCCTTCTGAAGATGTCCCTGAACAAATTGGTTTGTTACATAACCTCATTTGTGTTTCAGGTATTGTTTGCCATCTGTAGTGCTACTGTATACACTGTTGTAACACCACATTGACAACAATGTGTCTTCACTTCTGAGATGCACAGCTTCCCATTGTGAATATGCTCCACAAGTAATAATACGCAACTTATTGCATCCATGTTAGGACACTTTTTCCACTTTTGCTTTTTGTACTATGGTTCCACAACATGTACAGAACTGTAGACACCTGTATCTACTGTTATGTAAGTAACCTTCACATTTACGGACAAAGGCCCAAAAATAGGGGCAAATTTTTGAATACTGCATTTATAAACTTAGAAAATAATTGGTAGAATACCAGGATTTGTATTCGTATGCATTTTCTGAAGGGCATGAAGTCTGAAACTAAAATGTGTGTCATTATTTTGTTTCTTCAATTCCCAGTGATTTGCCAGAAAAACACAAATTTTGTGAAGAACAGACTAAAAACATGAGGCAAAAATCTGGACATTCTGTGAAAAATTTGAAAAGTTAAAGGTATGACAAGTATGTGCTATCTAATCATGTATTTAAGCTATCCAGCCTTAGCCTATGCAAAGGTTTGTACCTGATGCTTGTAGAACTGCTGCTGTGGCTCTCCTACTAAAGGGTGATTCAGAAACAAAATGTCTTTCGTGTGGAGCAAGACACTTCCCTATCTTTTTTGTATGAAAATAAAATGAGGGTCATTCTGGTTAAGTTCAACTTGCTGATGTTGAAATCCCTGCTCACTTTTTCACATGAAATTACTGCTACTATGGTTCTTAAGTGGGTGCTGGCAGTTCATTTTTTCCTTGTTAGGAAATGTCTGACTGGGCAACACCTATTTTTAGTGGAGACCCAAAGAGAAAAGCTTCACATTTAAGATACACATGGTGCACATTTATAATTGCAGGGCCAGACATCTGTATATGAGCTTATTTACATGATTTTTAAATATTTCTTACATGAACATAGCATTTTAACACAAAAAGATTAACATATATCGGCTGCTTATTAAATAGAAAAATAAAATACAATAATAGTTAATGTATGTATAGCATTATAACTACAGGGAAATGAACAAACTGACGTGTTTTTCAGGTTTGTAGTAATTTACAGACATACAAGTAGTAATGTATCTTAAAAATGATGGTAAGAGAGATATGAAAGGAGAACTTATGGAAATGAGTAGGAGGATAAATGGACAGAAGAGGAAGTGTAGTTGCTGGTGGGGTGTGAGAGAGGGAGGAAAATTAAGAATTTAAGAAATTAGTGTAGTATGAGGAGAAGCAATAAGGTACAAAAGATTGGGATGCAAGGGGCTGTAAGAGTTAGAGAAAAGTAATCTGTGCAAAGCTAGCCATGTGTGCACGAACAATAGAGCCATCTTTGGCATAGGTGCTATTTAAGCAAAGTTTTGAAAGTATTTAAATTTTCTGTCTGTTTTAACTGTGTGGGGATTTCATTCCAGAGTTTTGACACATATTGGAGTAGAGAGATTCTCCAGTAGTGTTGAATGTCTGACTGATACATACAAAGAGTTTATTGCAAGAGTGAAGGTCTCTAGTGGGTGATTAAAATACAGTAGTGTATTTGTAAAGCTGGCCATTTGTCTGGACCGTACAACAGGTTGTGGGCAATGATTAGTTCTGAGTATGTTAATTGGTTTGGGAGGTCAAGCTAGTTTAATTGTTTTAATGCAAGGCAATGGTGTGTTTGTTGGTTGCAAATTTAGATATTTTGCAGTAACAGGGTCTTATATGTAGTTTGATATTTGTCAGAATAAGGGAAGGGTATAACAGAGAAAGAAGGATGTACATTGCTGCTAAGGTAATTCTTGCTTGATCTGTCGGGTGGTGTACAGAGACCTGAGTTTTTGCTGAGTTTTCTTGATGGAATGAAGTACATGGTGATCAAATGTGAGGCTATCATTTTCTATGACTCAGATAATTTAGTTTGACTTATGGCTTCTGTTTTTGTGTTACTATTTGAAGTAATATGAAATGTGTGTTTCTGGTTATGGTGTTGTTTTGGAGTAAATAGCATATGCTTTTTTTTTTTTTTTTTTTGGCGTTAAGCAGCAAGTTAGATTTTATTAGCTATATTTCAATGTCAGTGAAATATTTTTTGTTATAGGTAGAGCAGAGCAGATAAAGGGTTGCATAGTTGGCATATTTTAAGAGAGTGTCAAATGTTGTGGTGAATGTTTATTTATGAAAATATTAAAGAGAAGGGGATTGAGTATTGACCCTTGGAAACACCAACAGAGATATGTTGAAATGCTGAAAGATTTTGTTGTCACTTAGTTGGCTGCTGATGATTGCATAAATAAGTGAGACCAGGAGTGGGAGGGGTGAGACCTAGACTTGTAAGTTCAGAAAGGAGTTTTGGTGGAACACTGTGTCAAATGATTTCAAAATGTGAAGGAAAAGTGAAGAAACAAGACTGCCCTCATTTCTGTATTGGTTTACTATGTTGGTGAAGTTGAGGAGGGCAGTAGTAATACTGTACTTGGGCCTGAAACAATGCTGGTGATGGAGTGGAGGTTGTGTTTGGTTATATGTTTCATAAGCTGATTGTGAATGCATTTCTCGAGGATATTTTGAGAGGGGTGATAGGATAGCAATAGGTCTATAGTTTAACTTTGTTGAAGTACCTCCTTTGTGAAGGGTATAATGATGGATTTTTTTCCAGATGGCTGGGATATAGTTTTCAGTTACTGCCCAGTTGATCATAACGGAGACAGGAAAGTTTATTGATTCTGCATCTGTTTTGAGTATATAATTGGGAAGGATATCAGCAGCTGAGGTTGTTGTTTTAATTTAGCTAGTTTTTTTTTTTTTTATTTTTTTTTTTTTTTTATTTTTATGGTTGATATTGGTATGGGCTGAAAACTAAAATACAGTGTTCTGCATTTGAGAGCATATGGCAGTTGGAGGGGTGAAGTGAGGTGGTCACTGATTACTGACAGAAATGACTGGATAAAATGAGTGTTGAGATGAGTAGTAATGGACTATGTGTTGTTTGAAGTCGAAGGATGGGGTGTAGTGGTATGGCCAGGTATAATAGTTTATTTAGAAAGGACCAAAAAATGCTTTGGGGTTATTTTGGTGCTTTTGCTGGAGATTACTGCAGTATCATTTCTCGTCAAATTTAACAAGGATCATGGTACAGTTTCTGAGATATCTAACATTTGGGTAGACGTGCTGTGTTTTATTCTTATACCATTATTTCCATGATTTATCTGTTTCAGCATGTGCTGTTTGGTGCCACATGTCAGCCATGGTGCTGTTTTAGTTTTTACCCTTCTTGTCCTAACTGCTGCTAAATCATTTTGCATTTTTAGGAAACTGTAAATGAAGTGTATAATGCTTCATCTAGGGGCATTACTCTTAATACATTCTGGTTGTAGTTCAACAAGGTGTAAATGTGTCTGTTAAGTTTGGTTAAAATGCATGCTTGTTTATTTGTTGGGTGAACCATGTTGTTGTTTTATTACATAGGATGGGAGGTGGTCACTTATAGTATCTGGAAAGAAAACAGAGGATTTTATATTATGATGTTTATTTTTCAATATCCAGTCCAGTGTGGACTGCCCTGTTAGTAATTCAGTTGATTCTGGTACTGGAGCTTATTAGATGGGTGAGGCCAAACAGGGTAATACAGTCCTTGGGGTTGCTGCTTTTTATGGATTGCCATTTTATTTTTAGGTCATCTAAGAGGAAGGCATTGGGGGATGTTGTCAGATATCCAGTGTATGATATTTTCATCTGTGGTAATGTTGTTTCTTGGTAGGATATATACTGCTAAAATACATATAGATTTATTTTGGTTGATTTTGAGGTATCCAATCAGAAGTTCGGCATTATTGAATTTTGGGACATTTAGATAGTTTTGAGTTATTCCTAAGACATTTTGTATAAATAATAGTAATACATCCTGCTCTTTTAACCTTGCTGCCCATTCTGAGTATGTTGAAATATGTGAGAATTATTTTGTTGTCAGTTTTTTTAGCCAAGTTTCAGTGGCAATTAGAATGCCTGTAGAGTAAAAGTTTAGACATTCATGGATATCACAAATTTTATTACAGATTCTTCTGAGGTCAATGTTGAAAAAATGAGGTTAGATTCATTACCTGATGGGAAAATTGGTCTGGGAGCATTGGAAAGTAATGGGTTGGTCATGGTGGGTAGTTGATGTGTGGGTATGGGGTTAGGAAGAATATCACCGCTAAGTTTCAGGACGGATGTGTGGTAAGTAGAGGAATGGAGCCATTTGTATTTGTATCTGACTTTAATTACTGTTAAAAAAGTGCTACTCTTAACTTTAACCTATCTATAAAAGAACAGATCTGAGCATGTATATTGTTACAGAGAAGTAGAGAGAAAAAGACAGGAAGAGAAAGAGGGTTTTGTGTTGTAATGTTTGTATGTTTGTGATGGACATGGGATATGATGTGGGAATATTATGGAAGTTTGTGAAGTGAGCTAGTTTTGTGAGTGTATAAAACAGTAACAGTCGACTTAACTTTATTGTGAGTTGAGATGGTCAGAGTTTAGATGGTGGGTAAAAGAAGGTGGAGGTTTGGTAAGATGATGGCCGTGTGGTATATTAATGAAGGAGTGCTATGAGAAATGGAGAAAAGGAGGTGCAGTAAAGGATGGGGAGATGTTTTCAAGGTGGTATATAGATAGATAAGGTAGATTAGCTATAATACCTAAGTTTGGGATTGTGTCAAAAGTATTTGCAAGGTCTAGATATGTGGTATACAATGTTTTTATGCCCAGTCCATTGATTCACTGACTTTTTTGAAGAAGTTGACCAGATCAACTAGGCAGGACTTGCTCTTAATGAGTATAAATTGGACTGGGGCAAGAGTCTGCGGGCTACCATTACTTTTATTTACTAATTACATAATGATCCTTTCCATAGTTTTACAGATGACATTGGTCAGGTCTGAGGGTCTATAATTAACAAAGACCAGTGAAGCCCCACCTTTGTGCAATGGAATAACTGCTGCTGTCCTCCATTCATCCAGCACAAAGCCTGTTTGAGGATAATATCGAATAGCTTCTTTAGGTGATCAGACAAGTCATGTTTCAGGATGACCGGTAGGCAGCCTGGTATGTTAAATGTAGTGTTCTTGGCCTTGGATAGTGCCTGGAAAACTTGTTCTTGGGAGATTTGGGGGTTTAGGTGTGTGATTATAATCTAAGAATATTGAAAGGGAGAGGATGGTCAAAGTTTGAGCTAAATTTGTCTGCTAGTAGATTGGCTATATCCTCTGGGTCTGAGTATGGTATATATTTTAGTATCAGCTCTGCACAATACTGTGCATTGTTCCTGAGATTTTTAACATAATTAAAGAAGGATTTTTAGTTACACCTCAACTGGGTGAGTATTGTTTTCTTCATATCTGGCTTTGGCTTGGATTTGATCACAGTCTGGAGCACCTTGCTTAATTTAACAATAGTGTTTTTTGCACTTTGAGAGTTAGATGTATTTTTGCAAGCAATGAGTGAGTCAGTTTTCTTGTGTTTTTACTTTTCAATTCTTTATCGATTGCTGTAATATTAGTAATTTTATTGAAAATAAAAACTTTTATATACTGTGCATCTATTTATTACAATCATATGGTATCTGTAGATATTCTACAACATGGACTGGTTATACTACTCCCTAGAGTGTGACACAGGGAGAGCTTAATACCATTGCAGAGTAAATCTGGGTATAATACAGAGAATTAATGAGCAGGTCACCAATCATAACTGGCTTACTATGTGTTTAATAAATGGATGCCAAGAAATTCTTGAGAGGTGGATCTCGGCATTCATGTCAAGAACATATAATAATGGGTTATGATCAATGACAAGACCATAATTCCTGGTAGTGCATGAAGCTTTATGTGCTCCATGTATTACTAGTTACAGAAAAAAAGTCACCAAGTGTTTTACTGGCTGTCAAAGTAATAAATCATTTAATGAGCACTGCCACACATTATGGGCACAGGAGGAGGCAGGAACAAATTGTTTTTTAAGTCTGCCACTGTCATTTGCTGGTCAGTACTGGTAGATTTAATTGCCTAGTATCTGATCTTCAACAGGCAAAGCACTGAGTGCTTAACAGTTATTAAGATCATTTCTCACACTGTTGAAGTGCTTAACTGATTTGTCTTTTTCTGGATGTTGGTGAGTAATCACAGCACTCCATGCACTACATTATATTTCATACATGAAATGCTTTTCAATTTTATCTAAATGTTGGCAATGTGTTTATTACCCAAATGACAGTTACATATTTCATTTACTACTTTGTTGAATCTGGAGATGTCCAAAGACATACAGAAAAAGAATAGAACGTGCATGTAGTACATGGAGTGCCATAACTATGCTCTGAAATTGGGGAAAAGACAGGCTTGAAAAGCACCTTTCTAACATCAGAGAGGTACATAACAAGCTTTTGATAAGTACCCTCTCACTGTTTAGCATTAGTTGTATGCTAGATCATTAACAGTGGTCATCAGCCCCAAAAGAAGAATAGTGGGAAACTGTCAAACACTTCATTTGGAATTTTACATAAAAGTCTGTATCTAGTATGAAGTAGTCAACAGCTTCACAAAGCTCTTCAGTGAGACATCACTCTTCATGTGGTAGTAATAAGTGTGTTACAGGTTTCAAAGCTCTAAACACTTAGTGTTACATTGCTTTTTTTCTCCAGTCTTTTTAGCGAATGGAAGCAGTTAGAGATCCATGTACTACAAAGAATCATGATAGGGTTTCTCTGACCATAACCCCCTTTATTATCTGCTCTTGACATAGATTTCAAGATTCATTCTTGAGATGAATATCTTGACATCTATGTCTCAAAAAGCATACAAAGCTGGTTATGATCTGCATGCTTAACCAATGACATCTAGCATATCAGTGTCAAGAAATAGATATGTAATAAAAATGTTAGCAAGGATTTCTATACAAATAAATTAATTAAGTAATAACAAAGTATGGCAAATAAAGTAATGAGTTTTGTGTTATTTCTAAAGAAAGCCAAGTTATTCAGTGGTTGTTATGATTGGGTTTAAGAGTTTAACATTTTCCTGATTCTGAGCAGCAGTCTCATATCTAAATGCACTTGAGACAAATTATGTTCACAAGTGGTGTTTTGCAACAGTATAGTTTGAAAATGCCACTTGGCCTGAATGTTAACAACATCAGTGTCTGATGACTAAAGAGACAATGAAATACTTTGAGTGGTGTAAGAAGACTAGCAAGTTGAGTTTATACTAATATAAATATGTGTTTTGCTTATGTGTCAGTAGTCTAAGGTCTTGCAGAGCATTAATCATTCATCAGAGAAGCAATCAGATGGAGAAATAATCAAAAGTACTGCTCTTATCAGGCTTTGAGTTAATCAAGCAGACACCAAACTAGAATGATACTGCAAAGAAAAGTCCTAGAAAATAGCAGGTGGGAGATAATTAAGTACCTTTGCTGCTGATGTCAATTAGTGGCAATGCAAAAAATGTACCTTGATGCATCAAAGCTGTATGTTTGACTTCTGAATGTTTATGCATATATGGGTTAAGAACTGCATTGTGTTAATGAGGTTTAACCATCTGAGCAAGGATGACTTAAGGAACAGACACTCCATATAGTATAAAGTGTGCAATTACTTTGGTAAAGTACTTTATTAACTTTGCAGTTATAGTACAATAAACTATACAGGTGTATATACAGATTTAAAATCTCTACCATTTGCAATATAAGTAGAAAATGCAGAATGCTCATAGATTAGAACATTACTAGCTATGGTATACTAAAGAAAATATAAAATAACAAAAATAAATATTTCTGATGATTTTCCACTACTGTATGCGTCTACGTTTAACTGTAGATAATAGTATTCCGTCTTGTTATACTGGTAGCTACAAAATAAAAATAAAATATAAAAATAAAAATAAACAAAAATAATGCTGGATAGCACATTGAACAGACACACACTATATGATTTTGTAAAATACAGCTACATTTTGGAAATTATTGCTGTTTATAAGTTGCACTTTTGAGGGTTGAAACTAAAGCATGTACAGTTTTAATGGCCATGTAGCTGATGCTTAGGTAATGAGGAGAAATAGCTCTTCATCTATTGAGCATGTTTGTCTTTTTGCTTTTCCCGGTAAGGGGTCGCCACAGCGGAACTCCAGTCCACTAATGACTGGCAGTAGATTTTTATGAAATGCCAAGGTGCCAGCTCGATGCCCAAACTTCAATGAAGGCACGCCCATTTACACACGCATGTCTTTCGAATGCTACCCAACTGCGGGGAGGACATGCAGACTCCACACAGAAGGGACTCCCAAGCCCAGCCGAGAATCGAACGGGAGAACCTCTTGCTGTGTGGTAACAATGCTACTGCCTTACCGCCTTAATAGCTCTTCAACTATTGAGGCATATTAACCCTAAACAACTGAAAAACTAGGAGCTCAGTGGATTAAGGCTTTGAGCTGTTAATGACCTGCTTTCTGTAATCAATGGTACAATGACTTATTCCTTTTATCTCCTTGTGTTTATTATGTGACTTTTCAGCTCATCACTTAACTAACAGTGCTTCCCACATTAATACTTTAAAGTGATATTTTGTCCAGTGGGCTAACAGTTAACAAACAGACAAAATAAAAACTGCCTGCACCTTTGGCTGTAGATAGTCTTACACAGGTCACAAAAAAAAAATCGTAGTAGTGTATTTCATACTATTAGACAATCCCAGTTTCACATCAATTATGCTGATAAAGACATTACTTATGCTACCAACTTTAAGGGTGCTATGTTTGGCCTCTAGCAGTACCACATATATTTAAAGGCAATCTGACATTTATTTATTGACAGCTGTTTTAAGAATTCTAGTTAACAAGGATTAAGAAAAACATGAGACGATGGGCTGGATTCATTAACAGCTACACTAAGTGCTGCTATCGTGTACATGGCATGGTGCAGCTCACACACAATAGAGCACTATTTGGGATTCACTAAAGATCTCTACACTTAGTGTATAGCATCAAAACAAAAGGAAATGGCAGAATATGCTAATGAAAGCATAAGTAGCTGACGTATATGCTAATTAACCAATCCCACATGGCAAGGCTACTAAGAACACTATAAAGCAATCATGTACTCTCAGTGCTCATTTTGCACTGAACTCCCAAACCCTTTGGCATACAGGAACAATTACACTTAGAAAATAAATGTTATGGGTTGCTGCTACTATCATTATCCTGTATGTGCACCAGGCTTTAAATCAAGGTGCTGCTGCTGCTACCAGACCTCGGGCAAGAAGAAAAAGGGTGTTTAGACCCCATTCAACTTATTATGGACTGAATAGTACAGAAACTGCAGAGTGATATTGGGTGAACAGAGAAACACTAGAGGAACTATGCAACCTTTGCTGCCCCCAACTCAGGTCCCAGGGAAATCATAGGGAACCCATCCCAGTGGAAACAAAGGTATGTGTAGCATTATATACACTAACTACTGGTACTTTCCAGAGACCCACAGGGGATGTATTAGTGGAGTCATAGGCATCAGCCTCTAAAATATTACATCAGTTCTTAAATGCAGTGCTATAACAGGCAAAGGATCACATCTGTTTTACATGCATCCCAGTGCAGAGAACAAGAACTATGCAGGAGTTTTATCCAACAGCACACTTCCCAGAAGTTTTGTGGTCCACAGATTACACACACACATAAAAATAAAATCATCACCTGGTGAGTGGGGAAGGAGGAACATGAACAGGAGAGGATATCACTCTGTAAATTGTCAGGTTGTTTGCAATGCCCAAAGGATCATCGACAATGTGTGTTCAGGTAACCTAGGTAGTTTTCACAGCTCACACAAATGGCACACCTGCATGCATTACTCAAGCTTTGTTAGGGTGACATTCCACAAGGGGATCTAGTGAGAAATGCAGGTCATGCACTGGAGCTCTGGCTCATAACACCCAGGTAAAATCCCGCAACCACACAGAGCAAGGAAACCATGAGAACCATCTCAAATCATAGAATGTGTGTTTGGATTGCTCAAATCAAGGTCACAGTGTCCAGACACATCAGGATGTAACAGGTAGTATGACCCAGGCGCCTCTTTTCATAGTTTCATAGTTTCATAGTTTAGTACTAGGCTATCTGCCCTGGGGCATTTGTAAGCCTAACCATAGTGATGTGGCTTTCGCCACCCCATAAAATGGTACAAAATGCACAGAATAGATTTAGAATACTGTGCCTCTGTCTAGTAGTGACACAGTGAAGGTCCCCTTATATAATAGAATTAGTTTACTGTGCCCCTGTCTAGTAGTGACACAGATGTGACCCCTGGGGTAAACTTACAATCTCCCATCCACTCATCAAGATTTTTCTTGAAGAGAGTCAGTGAGAGGCTCGGCCTAACATGAACTGGGATCTTGTTCCAGAGCATGGGAAGCCTCTGGGTTATGAATCTATCCCTCCAGCATGTCCTATTCATACTTGTGCCGAGGTTTAAGTCTTTAGCTCTCGTGGTTCTGATGGATTTGGATTTTTTGAGGTGGAGCATGTCCATCAGTTCCTGATTGGACATGGCCTTGTATGTCAGGCAGAGATCACCTCTGAGCAGGCGGTATGCTACTGAATAGAGCTGGAGTTTCTTTAGTCTGTCAGAATAAGACATATGTTGGAGACCCTTGATCCTCTTGGTGAGGTACTTTTGTGGTCTCTACAGCTGTTGCAAATGCCGGGTGAGGTACATACCAAATGGGGCATTGTACTCAATCATGGGTCTGATGAGGGAGGAGTATAGGGGTACAATGACATCCTTAGATCTGGACGTGAATCCCTTCATGATAAGGTGTGCAAGGTAGAATGTTTTTCTAACCACTTTGGCAACGTGGGTGTCAAATGAGAGGTCGCTGTCGACTTGGGTCCCTAGGTCTCTGATTACTTTTTCCATACTCAGTGGGTTGCTGTCTATGTGATAATTTGTGGGTACTGTTTTTCCCAAAGGGATGACTATACATTTTTGGCATTTAGTTTAAGGCCATGACTCCGGCACCAGTTGTCCTTTTCTGTGTGGCCTTTTGTAGGATGTATGTGTCCGCTGGTGTATCGACTATGGCACCTAGTTTGCAGTCATCTGAACTTTGTAAGCCACAACCTCCCATGTTTGCTTTAACATCTGAGAAATAAATGCAGAACAAGAGGGGTCCCAGGACAGATCCCTGTGGGACACCACTTGTGACTGGCTTTGAGTCTGACATTGCTCCAGCGATTTTAACTTTATGGGTTCTGTCCTTTAGCCAGTTTGCAACCCATCTAGTGACATAAGGGTTCACATTTAAGCTGTTGAGCTTATCTATGATGCCTGAGTGGGGTATTGTGTCGAAGGCCTTAGCCAAGTCCAGGTAGGCTGTATGGACTGCTTTGCCCTCATCAATGGCTTTAGTGACTGTTTCAAAAAAGTCAACCAGGTTCAAAAGGCAGGATCTGCCCTTTACAAAGCCGAACTGGGTGGGGTCATGTGTCTGTAGGTCCCCAAAGTCTCTGTTTATGAGTTCCATAATGATTCTTTCCATAGCTTTGCAGACCAGGCTGGTTAAGCTTATGGGGCGGTAGTTCCCAGGGTCTGTAGAGTTACCCCCTTTGTGGAGTTGGACCACTGTTGCTGTACGCCAGTGTTCAGGTACATATCCTGTAGTAAGGCTAAGGTTAAATAGCATTTTTATGTGCGGGTTTAGCTCCTCTTGGAGTTCACGTAGCACGCAACCCGGGATACAGTCAGGTCCCATTGATGCTGTGTTTTTAGCTTTGCTGAGGGCGGCTCTCACATGGACATCTGAAATAACAGGGAGATTACATTCAGCTGGGATAAGTATTTCTTCTTTTGGGGGTGAGGGAGGGGAGAAATTTGCACTGAACCTGTCAGCCAGAATGTTGGCAATATCTGTGGGTTCAGTGTATATTTTGTTGTTGTGAACTAACTCTGAGCATATCTGAGGGTTTCCGCCCAGGTTTCTAACATAGCTGAAGAAGGCTTTGTGGTTATCTTTAGTGTCCTTAGCGATTTTTCTCTCAAAGTTGGCCTTGGATGTTTTTATGAGAGAACGTAGTTTTCTGCTAGTGTTGATCAAAGATGTCTTCCCTTTATGGGATTTTGCTCTGTTGTGCAGTAGCTTCCTTCTTTTGTTATACAATTTGTTAATGGCTGAGGTCCACCAGACAGGACGCTTGCCTTTGGTAGAGAGGGACTTGGATTTATTTGGGATTGCATGATCCATGCATTCTTGGAGATGTCCATAGAAAGCATTTGTGAAGGATTCAGCATTGTGGGATGTGGTATCCACTGGCCCAGTGGGCTTAAAGGATACCATCTCAGTCTTAAGAAGAGTGAAGTCTGCTTTTGAGAAGTTTTCACTGTGGTCTTTTGTGCTGGGGGTGGAGGTGGGATATGTATATCCAGGGTGATTAGTTTGTGGTCAGATCTCACTAGTGAGGGGTATACCTCCGGTGTGGAGCATTTTGTCCCCATGTTTGTGATGATCAGGTCAGTATATTATCTCCCTAGTGGGAGAGGTGACTACTTGTTCCAGTGCATTTGAATTTATGAATTCCAGGAACCTTTGGGCTAGGGTGTTAGGGCTAGAATAATGTATCCAATCTATGTTAGGAGTAGTTGAAGTCTCCCAGTATGATGGTATTTTGTGATGCATTCATATCCTCCAATGTCTTCAGGAAGGCTGAGCGGGGTTCCTGATATTGGGAGGGTGTTCTGTAACATGCTACCAGTTGTATAGCAGTTTTGCCTATGGTTAGTTGCACCTGTATGGTCTCCGATGCTTCATGTGTTGCTACTAACCTGGAGGGGTGGGTGTCCTTGATGAATATGGACACTCCCCCTCCCTTTGTGGTTCGGCCCAGGTTTTGGGCCGAAAAGCATGATACAAGGTATAGCCTGGTAGTGCTGGGGTGCTCTCAGGAGCCTTGAACCAGGTTCCAGTTACTGCACAGACATGATGTTCTCCATACTGAGGAGTGCATCGGTGCCTGCATCTTGAGATTTAGACTTCTGGCGTTGAGCAGCATTACCCTTAGTTTTTTTTTTCCATTTTGTTATCTAAGGAGGTGGGTTTGTCTTTTGAGCCTTGCCTAAAAAGGCACTATGGGGGTGGCAAGAGCCTTAGCCAATATCAGGAAGCCCAGTGGTGACAGGTGCAAGCCGTCCTCTTGGGCAGCGTGGCTTGTCCAACATGTCATCGCAGGCAGACAGACATTGGATCCCCTTAGAATGACACCAGTACTTGAGCCAATTATTAAAGCTGATCATCTTGTCTTTGTATTGTGGCATCATTCTTGGTGAGGGCAAGATGCTGCTCAGGGTCAGGGTCATACCAGCCTGGGCTACATAATCAGAGAGCTCCTCTATGTCTCTTTTCATGTAGCCCGGGGGGGTACGCCCCAGGCCATTCATGCCAGCATGGACAATGATGGAGTCATTTTTGTACTTGCTTTGGAGTGACCCGAGTGAGTGTGTTATGTGGCGGATCCTAGCTCCCCAATGATTGGCAGTAGATTTTTACAAAATGCCAAGGTGCCAGCTCGACGCCCAAACTTCAACGAAGGCACGCCCATTTACACACGCATGTCTTTCGAACGCTACCCAACTGCAGGGAGGACATGCAGACTCCACACAGAAGGCACTCCCAAGCCCAGCCGAGAATAGAACGAGAGAACCTCTTGCTGTGAGGTAACAATGCTACCACCATACCACCTCAATAGCTCTTCAACTATTGAGGCATATTAACCTTAAATGACTGAAAAACTAGGAGCTCAATGGATTAAGGCTTTGAGCTGTTAATGACCTGCTTTCTGTAATCAATGGTACAACAACTTATTCCTTTTATCTCCTTGTGTTTATTATGTGACTTTTCAGCTCATCACTTAACCAACAGTGCTTCCCACATTAACACTTTAAAGTGATATTTTGTCCAGTGGGCTAACTCAGTTAACAAACAGACAAAATATAAACTGCCTGCACCTTTGGCTGTCTTACACAGGTCACAAAAAAAAAATCGTAATAGTGTATTCCATACTATTAGACAATCCCAGTTTCACATCAATTATGCTGATAAAGACATTACTTATGCTACCAACTTTAGGGATGCTATGTTTGGCCTCTAGCAGTACCACATATATTTAAAGGCAATCTGACATTTATTTATTGACAGCTGTTTTAAGAATTCTAGTTAACAAGGATTAAGAAAAACATGAGACGATGAGCTGGATTCATTAACAGCTACACTAAGTGCTGCTATTGTGTAAACGGCATGGTGCAGCTCACACACAACAGAGCACTATTTGGGATTCACTAAAGATCTCTACACTTAGTGTATAGCATCAAAACAAAAGGAAATGGCAGAATATACTAATGAAAGCATAAGCAGCTGACGTATATGCTAATTAACCAATCCCACATGGCAAGCCTATTAAGAACACTATAAAGCAATCATGTACTCTCAGTGCTCACTTTTGCACTGAACTCCCAAACCCTTTGGCATACAGGCACAATTACACTTAGAAAATAAATGTTATGGGTGCTGCTACTATCATTATCCTGTATGTGCACCAGGCTTTAAATCAAGGTGCTGCTGCTGCTACCAGACCTCGGGCAAGAAGAAAAAGGGTGTTTAAACCCCATTCAACTTATCATGGACTGAATAGTACAGAAACTGCAGAGTGATATTGAGTGAACAGAGAAACACTAGAGGAACTATGCAACCTTTGCTGCCCCCAGCTCAGGCCCCAGGGAAATCATAGAGAACCCATCCCAGTGGAAACAAAAGTATGTGTAGCATTATATACAATAACTACTGGTACTTTCCAGAGACCCACAGGGGATGTATTAGTGGAGTCATAGGCATCAGCCTGTAAAATATTACATCAGTTCTTAAATGCAGTGCTATAACAGGCAAAGGATCACATCTGTTTTACATGCATCCCAGTGCAGAGAACAAGAGCCATGCAGGAGTTTTATCCAACAGCACACTTCTCAGAAGTTTTGTGGTCCACAGATTACACACATATAAAAATAAAATCATCACCTGGTGAGTGGGGAAGGAGGAACATGAACAGGAGAGGATATCACTCTGTAAATTGTCAGGTTGTTTGCAATGCCCAAAGGATCATCGACAATGTGTGTGCAGGTAACCTAGGTAGTTTTCACAGCTCACACAAATGGCACACCTGCAAGCATTACTCAAGCTTTGTTAGGGTGACATTTCACAATGGGATTTAGTGAGAAATGCAGGTCATGCACTGGAGCTCTGGCTCATAATACCCAGTTAAAATCACACAACCACACAGAGCAAGGAAACAATGAGACCCATCTCAAATCATAGAATGTGTGTTTGGATTGCTCAAATAAAGGTCCCAGTGTCCAGACACATCAGGAGGTAACAGGTAGTATGACCCAGGCACCTCTTTCCATGTATTCACAGTCTGTGCCATATTACACAGCACAATTCTCAGGAAATAGATTCAACAAGGGCAGAAAGGGGCAGTGACACTGTTTCAAGGACCAGAGGCAAGGCTGGCAGCTGCAGATACAGATGAGGAGTCTAAAGAGAATCATTAGCTGCAGATGGTCGGCACAGTGGTGCAGCGGCTAACACTGTCACCTCACAGCAAGAGGTTCTCCAGTTCGATTCTTGGCCGGGGTGCCTTCTGTGTGGAGTTTGCATGTTCTCCCTGTGTTCGCGTGGGTTTCCTCCGGGTACTCCGGTTTTCTCCCACATTCCAAAGACATGCATCTGGAGCATGTCTCCCTGGGCCTCTGCTGAAAACAGGCTCTGTGAAACCTAGTTGGACTTTCCCAGTCAACAAATGTTAAATAAATAAATAAATAAATAAATAATGGTGCTGGGAGATGAAGGCATGCACAATATATCCTGGCTCTGGCTAAGTGGCAAAGGATAGCACACACACACACACACACACACACACACACACACACACACACACACACACACACACACACACACACATACATACTATCTATGTCAAAGCCACACACACATATACATAGGAAAATTGATGCCTGTCAAATTTCACAACCTATACTTAATCATTTAATGGCTGTATTCTAATACATCAGACAGATACAACATCCAAGGTCACAATTTGTACCTGCAGTAATGAGTAATGAATAGGTAAGTGTGGAATATGTAAGGAAAAACATTTTTATATAATGAGTACTGTGCTATGGAAATAAATATGTACATGTCCCTAATAAGAGCATTTGTCCGAGGTGTGCAGTTATGTCAGTGATAGCTTATATGACTGATGTTTGCAATATACAGCTATGCATTCTACCCAATACCATGCATCAAGACTTCAGTTGAACACTGTATATAAACTATACAAAAGATCAATTATACCATCATTTTCATTGTCCAAAATATGGGCAGAGGATGTGGGATCCATAAACTCAGCATCAGATTGATCATCTGCAGCCCCAGGTTGTACCTCCATAATCATCAGAGGCTACCAATACTTTGACATCAGGTGGTAAGAGTTGCACAGTGCCACTGGCAGGATCACCTATGATAACAAGCAATAAACAAAACAAAGAGAGTAAAAGGGAATACATATGATCAAACCATTGTTATACAACACGCATGTTAAACTATAATATACGCTAAAGCAATACAAATATTAGTATTAGTTAGACCTAAATCTACCTTATATACACTAATAACAACAAAAATGTGTGCTTACCATGTGCAGGTAGTCTTGCACACTGCAGTCCAGATGTCCCTGTATGTAAGGAAGGGAGAAGAAACAAAGCTGATAAGTGGCACAATGCAAATGGCACAAGAAACAGAGAACAATCATCCCCTTTACATCTGCAGATTAAGAATCATATCATACAAAAATCTACTCACTAGCTGAATTTCTCCCCATGCTCAAACATACTCTTTTAGCAGTCTTGTAATCTGTTATTTAAACCACACTTATCACTAGCTTTAGATATATCAGACATATAAGATATACACATATAAAGATATCTAGAATGACAGCTAAATTTATTTTACATACCAGGAAGTTCTGCTTGAGACACTCTGGGTTTGTCATCCACAACAGCACTAACATCAACATGTTTGTGTGAACCATCTGCTGAAGTCTCTGAATTTCTGACAGTGGACATAAACTTCTATGTTTCAGTCAGTGGTAAGTCAATAGCAGGGACACCCACCTGTAGCTAGCTGTTCCCAGGCATCTGTAGCCATCCTACGGAGATAAGATGTGATCATTCCACTTTCCCTGAGTCATACCTAGGAGTACATTTTCTCATGCCCTCCAACAGCAAAGATTTTGTCAACAACCTATTGCCATTTCCTGTTTCAGGAAGATTTGTCACTTCTATTTCTCCATATAAGATAAGCTCCATGGCAACAGAAGGCCTGGATAATGATCTCATTTTATGCATCAGTGAATGGTGGCTTGATGTGTACAAATGTCTTGAGTGCCATACCCATGTACGAAATGAAACAGAAAACAGACACACAGAAATATATAATGCACAGGCAGGGTGTCTGTGAACTCAATTATGTATTAATGTATGTATCCATCACACACACAGACATTCAAAAGTTAATGCACCCTATGACTACATGCAAGTTAAGACAGCTCCCACTACAAAATTAGTAAAATCAACAACAATTATAACAGTTGTGTAACACAGACAACAGTTGTATAACTGTGTAATACATGATATCATTAACAGTACATATTCACAATGTACAAGTAGAAACTCAGAAAAAACTTTTATAGTGGCATCTCCACTGGTGTGGAGGACAAGTAGACCGATATCCCAACCTTAATATATTATTTGGGCTATACATGTAAAACCAAATGACCTTGATAGGAAGTTATACTGCACTCTTCTGCAATTACTGTTCAAATTCCCAGAAAATAAAATCTACACCATTATGTAACATAGCATTTTTGCAAACTGCTGTAATACAGGCAAATAACTTATATACTGTGCATGGGCTATCCCAACAGTAAATGAAAAATTAAATTCAGAAAGATTAACCAAGAGCTGTATTGGGCATTGCAATCCATCATTACTGTTAAACCAAAAGCATTCTGTAAACAAATAACATACCTTGGCAAGAAAGCAGCTTGGTAAATAAAGAAATCTCCTCAAAGTGTATATAACAGTATTGCGCTCTCTGGATCCAGACAGTTCCACACTATGGTACAAGTTCCATAGCTACACAATTACCTTTATATAGTGCAGATTCAGCCCTCTAAAGACTGTGAGTATGCAAATGAGGTGTTAAATTATTAACATTCTCAAATAGCACAATCTGCACTAAGTGCAAGTAAGGTAGTCATGGTGTAAGGATCTACATGATTGCATACATATGCCCTAGCACTGCAAGGACAGGCATTGAGAAGTGTTACTTGCAAATGTCTTGCAGGTGTCAATGATTAGTCTAACTGCAGGAACAATTAGTGTTTTACAGTCTCCCCTCTTTCATGTGCACTTACTGAGGGTGTGTCAGGGAGAAGAAGTTTCCAAAATGATTGAAAGTACATTGATTAATCTAGGAGAGCAACATTCCTGACAATCAAATGATGTATTTATGACTGCAATTCCTGCCTCTTACTAAGAAATGTTGTACTTATCCAAAGGAGTATATTACTCATTGACACAGATACCATATTCAATAAAAATGAGATAGTAATGCTTTTAGAAATAAAGAGAGAAATAAAGCTGCAGTGTTTGCACAGTTTGTTTAATATTTTGTAAGTGCATGAACATCCTATTATCCCACTTATCCAGATGTGTACTGGCAAATGACAAAGGACAACTTTTATAACTTGTTTCTGTTGCTTGACTTGATACAATGTTACAGTTTAAGTACATTTAATCTACTTTTTCTTCTTGCTAATATATGCATGTGTCTGGGGCAATTGTGAGAAATAATTACAAATGAGTGTTCTTAATACCGTGGTTTGATGGTTCAAATCCACACAGGTTACTATTGCAAGAAAATCAAGTTGAGGAAACATCAGCAATATACAGTTAAATTACCATTTTAAAAATTAGTCTTTTTTCCTTTATCCTTTGCACATCATTTTTCATTGCACTCCATTGACTAGCTGAAGTGAATAGCAATGAAAGTCAGTTCCCTTCCTAAGGTAAAAACTGACAAATTTGGAATGCTATCAGTAGTGCAATTAAGACTGACATTGTTCAACTTTCCTCAGCACTTTAGACAGTATTGTGTGAAGAAATTCAAGCTGTCAACTATCTATGTCTTTAGTAGAAGGTGTAAATGAAGTGAGCTTCGAGAAACTTGTTTAAAGATCATTTTACTGAAGGAAGTCATAATATTGACACTCATTTTGGTGTATGAATGTGTTGTGGAACTTACATAAACTCAGTATTGCTAAGAACATGTGAAATGGAGGAAGTGAAATCTATAACTTTGTAAGTTGTGATAACACTGAAGAAGTAATATGACAATTGAAGAACTGTCTTACATATGATGGATTACATCAACATATCTCCCATGAAGTAATCTTGACAGACAGATATGTCATTTGAAATGATGTCACATTTAACTGTGTGTGCTGTGACGAAAATTATAGCATTTCTGCTGATCCCCATACCCTATGCCATTACCATCACATTACCTAAAGTCCTGATATTATGAGACAGAAATGATCATTTTGACATGGCAAGGAGACATCAGAAGGCTGAATGTGTCAGTGTAATGCACTACTTGCTCTGCTCATTGCTAGATATACACTTTGATTAATTTCATGTTACTTTCAACTGTTATCCTAAGCAATTTTTGTAATTTTATTGCCTTCTACATTTACATGCTGCTTGGCAGTGCAAAATCAAGTTTTACCGCTTAAGGAAAAAAAATGAAAAATTTTAATTTGGCTTGTCTTTAGTAATGGAAATAATCTTGGTGTCAGTGTGCAGCTAGCAGCACACTGGATAGTACTGACTGGAGATAATGCACCTGACTGATATCCAACTCTGCGGCACTGCCAGAAGCAGCAATTAGGTCTTATTACAGGATAATATTTCTAAAATGCTAGCATCAATAATGAATGTCCTGAATAATTCTGTTATGGTAAGTGCAATTATTACATGTGAACGCATACACCTTATATGCATAGTCAAATAAATATCGATATCCCTTATATCCTAACATTGAGATTTGTTTATTTAATGAAGCATTAATACTTTCCCATCATATCTGGATGTGTTTAGTGTGTACATAGTTATTTATTATATTTGTTTATGTATTGAAAAATAAAATAATATGACATGTCATGGGTCTAATTCTACTTTTTGTCTTCTTCCACCCCATCTCTCTCTCTCTGTCTTTAATATTTCTATTTTTTTTTAATTCATACCTTTCTGCTGAAAACAAAATGGCCAACAGCATAGAAAGGTAGACCTACTACTGCAGCTTAGCCTGACATACCTCTACAGGTCATGGCACAGACACCCAGCACTTCAGGCTCAGAACCTGTCAGTGTTGCCGCCACAATTTCTGCCCTACCTATTCTACCTGCATCAGGTAGCTCTGTACTGAATGTTGGTGTAGTGGTACAATCTGGGAGCAGTAAGAGTGGAGGGGTGTTTTTGTCAACCAGCAATAGCTGACAAGGCTGGAGTCAAATATAATAAAAAAGGTTCTCAATGTCTAAATTGTCAGGATTGAAAAGGTCCTGCATTACATTGCTAAATTGATGCCACATTTGGCATTGAAGCACACAACTGACAAAGGAAACAATGATGAGAGTTCTGAGGGTGAGGACTAGATTCTCTCTGATTTCAAGTTGGGCATAGGTGCACCTCTGATGTCCCCTACATATCTCCAGTGTTGGAGTCCCCCAACCATTTGTCTCCATCACATCTCCTGTCTGTCTCTATGTCATGTATGTCTGCACCTACTTTCTAACCTATCCTACCAAGCAGAGCCTAACATTCTTAAGCCTTTTCCCCAACATTCCCCTTTCTATAGGAAAATACAGAAAAATGGTTTCTATCTCACAAAAAATGATGCCCCATACATAGCCCTCCACTTGACCTATGTGTCATTGTGACACACTTGATTTGATACAAATGGCTGTACAACATTATTCTGTTGCTGTCACCCATCCTTAATGAGGTGACTCATCAAAGTCATACCGTTTTTTGTATAAATCTACATTTGTGTTCTGAAGAAGTGGATAGCTATGGTATTCTCCCACCTCCCTCCTGTACATTCCTGTATTCTTTCCCCTGCGTCCTATCCTCTGCCTGACTACCATTTTCACCACTGTCCTGTCAGACTATTTTTCACACATTTGATCTGGTCACAAAATAGAATAACATACAACTCACATCGACAGAAGTGATGCATGGAAATGTCTACACTTTTTGCCCTCAATATTTGCTCAGAAGTGGGCATAGAGCACTAATTCTGAGTGACAGTGGACACTGCTTAACTTGCTATGGCAAAAGCTGAAGATTTTAATTGCAGCAGTAGTAGTCCTCTTACTTGGATGCAGATGTCCTTAAATCCACTGCACGATGGGAAATACAGAGTGAAAGCAGACAAATTGCAGTACTGTGAAACAACTAATGTAAGAAATGAAGTGAAAATTTCTATATGGCATGTTGAGCTAATTCCCCTGTTTGAAGATTGAAGTTTTTGCGTAGTTTCATGGGCACAATGACAGCTTTAAGTCACATTATTATTTCATGATATTTTATATTCCTAGCATTTAGTTAACTGTAAATGTCTGTATTTCTTTCCATTTACAACATTTCATTAACATATCATTTGAATAATACAGAAAGACATTATTTGTAAAAACTTTGCAGGCCAAATATTGAGACATAGTAAGCTGCCCTTATCCTGCTAATGTCTTAATACTGGTTGCACTTTCCTACTCCTTGCTTGCTATAGCAAGCACATTATTGTATGGAGCATGACAGATTAATAATGAGGTAATACAAAGGAGTAACTCACCATGCAGATGGTCCTACGTGCCCTACAAAAATATTGTTGCTATTCCTCTCTCAATCTGTCTGTATCTCTCTCTCTCTATCTGTTTGCCCCCTCTGCTTCAGTAAGTTTCCAATGTCCTTCAATTGTGTTATTTAAAATGATTGTGGAAATTCCTTTGTGACATAATGAGATTCTTCTCATATCTATAGACAGATTTTTGTCTACTTTCAAGGGTTCTAATCCAGGAATTAGCTAAGCATTAATGACTGTTTTGGCACATTATTTTATGTGTGGCAGTTGCCTACATATTTTTATGAGCCAACATTTTCCTTCTTCTGTCAAAAGCTACTTGGCCCCTGCCTCCCTCTCCCCCTGTCTATGTATCCTCTCCTTTCTTTGTCATTAGCCTTCTTCCTCTTTATTTGTGCAATATCTGGCACTCAGCACCATCTGCAACTGAGGCTAAATGGAAGTACACAGCTTATGGCAAAATATTGTGAGTTTCTGTTTTCTGCCATATTACACTAGCTCCCTTTGTACTGCTGTGCTTAGCTACGTATAGTACATTTAGTCTACTTTTCAACAGGTGGAAGAGTTGAATGTGCAATGTGCAGTCATCAAGAGGGTAATGTTTAGTAATAAATACATTCTCATCTTCTGCAATATGCTGTCACATGGGAGCATTGTGAATTATTACTTCCTACATTGTATGTTTAGATCATTCTCAGTTCTGTAGGTATTTCTTAGAATACTCCCAAAGTTCGAATCTAGATGCATGTAAAACAGTTTTTGAATATTTGCATGACTCCTGTGGGTGCAAATGTTGGCTACATCTTTCCTCAACACACCATTATACTGCTGATAATTTAAAGTGTCTGCTCCTTGTTGTGAAGTCTGTCTCATTCACACCTTCCCTGAATAACTATGCTGATAAAGCAAATGATAACACAACACACCATCTGTGCAGAAATGAAACCTGAATTAATGTGTTATTATTTCTGTATTGTCTGTTCCTGTCACCAGTTTTGCAACTCTTCTCGCCACTTCTGGGTCATCCAGTAAACCTCTTTGAGTCTAAAATGTTTCCATAAGCCATGTTCCAACCAACAATAACATGTTTGGTTCCTCACGTGTTTCATAATACACCTGTACCGTTCACATAAGGATTGACTAACTATGCCTGTCATAACAAATGTGTAACTCATGAAACGTGAAACATGATCATAATACATATCTGTTCTGTATTCCAGAAGATTGACATATGATTTTATGAGTATAATACTTCTTTGTGCAAAAGTCAGCAAAGAGCACCACAGACCACTGCTAAGTCCCATTCTAAGTTCAACACCTCAAGATGTGATTATGCATGCACCAATAATTTGCCATTAGCAGAGCAATTAACTTTGGCAGCTCTGCACTTCAGGCTGACAGTAATAAAATTACAACAAATAATTATTTGTTTAGGTTGCACAGTGTTTGTATGTCTGTATTGAATTCTGACAAAAAGTTATCCTGCTTTCTGACTGATCAGCTAATTCAGTCTGCTAATGTATGTGTGCACTCCAAAGGTTACACTTCCAACTGTGTTACAATGTTAATTAGCCTATTTACACACAACCCATCACTGTTATTCTGCAGTCACTGTCATATGTAGGAAAGGACTGTTTGACTTGTCTATTCTCATCAGCATGAGACAAGATAAATGTGTAATCCTCCCGGAATGAAGTAGAAGGATTGCTTGATGATAATCCACCACTTTACAATTGTGGCTCTCAGTGGCATACAAAAGAAATTTGTTCACCAGTCAACAAAAGAGTTCCAAATATAAATATGATAAAACATACAAGGAACTCAGAAAAGGATCCAAGAGTGTGTAAAACATTTTATTCCGCAAAGCTTTTGAGACAACTCATCCTCAATACTTTCAAAAAGTAGAAATACTTATTTATACAGTAAACTCTCAGATAACCGGCACCCATGGGGATTGGTAGATGCCGGATAACTGCAGTTTCTGGTTACTTGAGAGTTACTATTAAAAATTGGCCAGACTAATACTGTAGCCTATACTATTTGTTTGGTTTGACTTGTTCTCAGGTTGGTGAAAAAGGGCATTTATTCCTATCTTCCTCTTTAAATTTCTAAAATTCTAAAAAACATAAGGTATGTTTCTGCAGGGGGGTGAGAAAGTGCAACACATGAAAATTCTTCTGTATTTCTTGGATTTGTGTGTCTGTTGCCTGAGAGTGCCGGTTGCTTCAGTTCCGCTTAACTGAGAGTTTCTTGTACATCACAGATAAAAGTACTAACCAATCAGAATGCAGCCATAATGAGTCAATAAATTAATTAAATTAAGTAGTTAAATGCATTAATTGACTCAAAAGATATCTTTTCTTCAAAACAGGTTTTACATGAACAGTTTCATTTAACCGTGGATAGGTATCAGCATGAAAATAACTGATCCATTTGTATTCAATACATTCAGTATTTAATGGTATATCTCCCCCCTAAGATTTTTATTTACTGATTTAATTATCCTAAATGTAAAATTATGTGAATCATGCACACCCATAATATTCTTTGCCAAAACATCATCAGCCTTTGTACATACATCAGAAAGATTCTGCAATACATTTCTTTAGCATCCTATTGTTTTTTCCTATAAACAAAGAAGGACATTTTTCACAGGCTGCTAAATATGTAACATTTTTGGTATTACATGTAGCAAAGTTTTGAAAAATAAAAAAAATTGTTGTAATTGGATATTTATTAATTTTGTTAATGTATTTACAAAAATGACAATCATAACATGGGACAGTATCTTTAACTGTTATATTTCTCTTGGGTTGTATAATTAAATCTTTCAAACAAAGTTGTCTCAAATTCTTTTCTTTTCTATTTTCACAATTAGGTTGTCGTCATATAATTCCTTTGACTATATCAGAGGAACATAAAATGGATCTTACTAGCAAATGTATTATATTTAATGCAATATCTAAGTCTAGCTTTGAAATTTAAAGGACCACCTATCTGTCCACTATTTATTTGTTATTCAGAGAAATATGGTGTAACTATACTATTTCTCTCATACAAAACATTTTTCTATTACTATTTAAAAGATCCAAATTATAGCCCCTATCATGAAATTCAGAATACATTTCATTATTGATCTAAATTTTTTTGTAGGTTGCAGATTCATTCTTAAGTAGGAGCAGTGTTTCTCCTGTTGTCAACCAGGTTGGTGTCTGTTCAGGGTGTGCATATAAATAGTTCTTACTTATGGCTAAATCTTTGTGCAAAGATGTTAATACCTTTAACCAGAAGTTAGGTACTGCATCTGGGCCTGGAAATTTCCAGTTAGAGGCTTTTCTAAACTTTGTTTCAATCTTTCTGGCTGTTACTTCATCTCATTTCATATTCTGTACCTTTAAACTTATTATTCATTCTTTTTACTTCTTCTATCCATTTAGCATCTTTGTTATGTTCATAGGTTCATAGGTTGGTACTAGGCTATTGGCCCTAGGGCCTATACAAGCCTAGCCATAACAATTCCCTGGCTATCTCTTCCCAGAATATTTACTTCCCTGGTCCCCTGTCTATCAGGGAAACTGACATGATCCCCGGGGTGAATTTCTAATCTCCCATCCAATTGTTAAGGTTCCTTTTGAAGAGGACCAAAGAGGCGGTCAGCTTGACATATATGGGCAGTGTATTCCAGAGTATGGGGAGTCTCTGTGTCAGGAATCTATCCCTCCAGCATGCTATTTTCATTGTGATGACCAGGTTTAGATCATTGGAGCATGTGGCTCTGAGGGACTGAGATTTAAGTGTAGCATGTCCAACAGCACTGGGTTTGACATGCCCTTGTATGTTAAGCAGAGATTGCCTCTAAGTAGGTGATATGTGACAGAGGATAGCTGGAGTTTTTTAGACGGTCAGCAGAGGACATCTGCTTTGGGCCAATGATACTTTTAGTGAGGTACTTCTGTGGCCTTTCCAGTTGTTGCTGATGTCTTGTGAGGTACATAACAAATGGGGCATTGTACTCTATAATGAGTCTAATGAGGGATGAGTACAGTGGGACAATGACCTCCTTTTTTCTGGATGAAAAGCCCTTAGTGATGAGGTGTGCCACATAGAATGATTTCCTGACTGTTGTGGCTATATGGTTATCGAAGGTGAGACCACTGTCCACCTGTGTCCCTAAGTCCCTTATCACACTTTCAGTGTTTAGTGTACTGCCACTTACATGGTAATTCATGGGTACATGTTTTTTTCCAAAGGGGTAACTATACATTTCTTGGCATTGAGCTTGAGCCCATGGCTCTGGCATCAAGCATCTGTTTCTGTAAACCCCTTTTGAAGAATATCCACATCATTTGGGGATTCAATAATGTCTCCCAGTTTGCAGTCATCTGTGAACTTTGTTAGCCAGAGTCCCTTAGTGCTGGCCTGTACTTCAGAGAAGTAGATGCTAAACAAGAGTGGCCCCAGGACTGAACCCTGAGATACTCCGCTTGTCACTTGTCTGGAGCTGGATTTTGAGTTAGCTACTTTTACAGTGTGGGTTCTGTCAATAAGCCAGTTGGCAACCCATTGAGTGATGTAGAGATTAATGCCCAGCTTAGTAAGTTTATCTTTGATTCCAGAGTGGGGGATGGTGTTGAAGGCCTTGGCGAGGTCCAGATAGGCTGTGTGGACCACCTTACCCTCATCCACAGCTCTGGAGACTGATTCAAAGAAGTCAATCAGGTTAAGGAGACAAGATCGGCCCTTTACAAAACCAAACTGGGTGGGGTCCAGTGTTTGAAGGTTGCCAATGTCTTTGTTTATAATTTTCATGATAATGCTTACATAGCTTTGCAGATCAGGCTCATCAGACTGATGGGACGATAATTTCCAGGATCTAAGGTGGATCACCACTTGTGCAGTGGGATAACTGTAGCTGTGCACCACTTATTGGGCACAAAGCCTGAGGTGAGGCTATGATTAAACAAGACACTTAGGTAAGGTGCCAGTTTATTTTGTAGTTCATATAGTACACAGCCTGGGATGTCGTCTGGTCCCATGGATGCTGTATTCTTAGCTTTGGAGAGTGCATTTTTTTACCAGTGTGGCCGTGATTACCAGAATTTGGCAATCTTTTGGTACTGAGATGGGCCCTTTAGGGGGTGAGAAGGGGTGAAGTTGGCACTGAATCAATCTGCCAGGATATTGGCAATATCCATGGGATCAGTATATTTAATGCCATTCTGTTGTAGCTCAGAGAAGATCTGAGCATTGCCATTTAGATTCTTGATTTAACTATAGAATGCCTTGCGGTTGTCCTTGGAATCTTTGGCAATTTTATTTTCATAACTAGCTTTGGAGGATTTTACGAGGCATCTCAGCTTCTTACTGAGGCTGGTAAGGTAGTTTTTGCATCCTGGGATTTTAATTTTTCCTGCAACAGTTTCTTCCTTCTGTTGTATTGTTTGTTTATGGCAGGGGACCACCAGATTGGGTTCCTTTTTTTGGAGAAGACCGTCTTGGTTCTGTTTGGAATGGCATGATTCATGCATGAGTGTGTAGTGTAGGATTCAACAGTCGAACTTTCAGTTCCCATCTGCATGGGTGTCATGAAGTTTGTCACTTCTAACTTGAGTAGCATGAAGCTGGCTTTGGAGAAGTTTTTTATGGAGGTTTCCCCACTGGGGGGTGGGGGTGGGATGTGGACTTCAAGGATTATTAGCTTATGGTCAGACCTGACCAATGAGGGGGTGACCACTGGTGTGGAGTATCTATCTCCCATGTTAGTAATGACCAGGTCTAGGATATTTGAACCCCTGGAGGGACTATGGATTAGTTGGTCCAGGGCATTGGAATTTATGAATTCCAGGAACTGTTGGGCAAAGGTGTCGGTACCCGAGTAGTTTTCCCAATTCATGGCAGGGTAGTTGAAATCACCTAGTATTAGGGTGTTTGGTTGTATCTTAATATTTTCTAGTATGTTTTGAAAGGTGTAGTGAGAATCTTGGGGCATTGTGGGGGATCTGTAGCAAGCTACAGTTTGGATTGCAGTCTTACCTAGTGTTAGCTGCACCTGTAGAATTTCAGGAGCATTGTGTTGGGCAACTAGCCTGGAGGTGTGAATATCCTTGGTAAATATTGACAATCCTCTGCCTTTAGTGCTTTGGTCCTGGTTTGTTGGCCGAAAAGTGTGGTAAGAGTTGTAGCCTGGTATTGGAGGGGTTCTGTCTAGATCCTTGAACCAGGTCTCAGTTACTGCACAGACATCTTCATAAATACTTCTCCAAAATATATCTATTTCTTCTATTTTGGTTGTCTTTCAATTCCTTTTGCCTTGTTTCTCAATTCTCTATAAACCTTTTTTGAGGTCATCAATAAATTGCTTATTTTGTACTTTTCCTTTATATTTATCTATGTATCTTCTAAGTTTTTCCCACCTGTGCTGATAGTTTATTTTCAATAGTGCATAACAGATGCTCATCTGCTCTAAATTGTGCATTGGTTTTTTCACGTCTATCTTTCTAAGTATTTTTGTTGATCTGTTCTCTCTTCTGTACTCTTCCAACAGTGACACTTCTTGTCTTAATTGCTTTATAGTTTTCTCTATTAGATACTTCCATGATGATATTCAATTTCTCTCCTTCCTTTCCCTGACTACCATGTGTTCTTGTGGTAGAACTTTATCAGTTATTAATTTAGCTCCACAGTAATATATCCTGCTTACTTCTGTTGTATTACATGGATCTCTATTGACAGGCCTAATTACCCTGTTCATTTGTTTTATCAAACTTTTGACATTTTGGGTTTTATTGACCTTCTGCAGTCTATTTCTTTCATTGATCCTAATATGCCTATCTATCTCTATTAAATCAAGAAATTCTTCTCTTAGTGCATTTTCTTCTAAACTGAGGGCACATTTTTTGTTTTTCATTTCCTGCAGGCATTCTATAGAAAGTTCTATAGTGTCTTCCTGTGGCACATTCTCTTCAACTTCACCCTGTGCCATCCGTAGCTCTGTCATATGGGAACTCACTGGCCTATCACTCCTCAACATTGACTGTTTCCTGTTCCTTCCCTTGCTGTCCAGCTTCAAGCGAATATTTATACTGGTTACCTTGTGGAAGGCTCCAAAATATCTTCATATGGCATCTGACCAATTGCTTCCTGCTCCACTGTTTCCCCTTTAATTTGGATATCCATTATTCTATCCTGTTGTGGTGCTTTCTGAATTAGATTTTCTACACAGAATCCTTCACTTTGCAGGTACACCATAAACTCAGTTTTTATTTATTTAACTTCTCTATTACTGGTCTCCTTTTCTACTTTTACTCTTTGTTTTCTTATTTTTTGTATTGTAAAGCTTTCCATGTTAGGATTCCTTTGCCTGTATTTCTCTTCAAATATCTTTGGTGCTGCTCTTTTTGTATTGATTAGTTTTGCTTTTTCCTTTGCATGGCTATTATACCATATTAATTCTCTTTTTCTTTCCCATGTTCACATTTCTTCTTCAGATGTCTCCTGATCTTCCTGTTGCTCATTACTTTGGGGACTCGTTCCATCATGTTGTGATGTAACCTTCTAAACCAAATCCTTCACTTTGCAGGCACTCCATAACTTCAGCTTCTATTTTTTTAACTTCTACTTTACTAATCATCTTTTCTACATTCCCTCTTTGTAATACTATGTTTTTATTGTGAAATTTTCTATATCTGGATGCCTTTGCTTGTATTTCTCTTCAAATATCTTTGGGGCTGCCTTCTTTATCTTGATTAATTTGGCTTTCACCTTTGCATAAATATTGTACCATATCAAATATCTCTCTCTTTCCCATGTCCATATTTCTTTGTTCATACTTTTCAAAAATTTCTAGGTTTTGTTGTTTACATTTTTGCACTTCCTCAGATGCTTCTTTTTCCAAACAGATCAAAGTTTCTTGGTCTATATACTTTTTTTCACAAATCTGTTGTATTAATGAACACATATTTTTATCTGAGGCTTCTTACAGTTCTTTTGTGAAAGTATTATTCTTTCCTCTAATTTCTTTCTTAATGTTTTTGTATATCCTGTGTCTGCAAATTCTGGACATTTTGCATAATAGCAACAATACATAATTTCTTTCTTATTCTCAATATTCCACTCTATCATCTTTATGGCTCTTCTTTGGCCTATCAGTTTTTGTGATTTTTGTGGACTGCTACTTCCATCTACAACAGGGGGTAGCATCCTCCCCCTGTGTCTGGCCTGATCCATTGCAAGAATGTTTCCATATTTTGAGGATTCTATAATGCCATTTCTTTCCAGTCCTGGCACCAGTGCACCGACTAGGAGTGGGCACTTTTTTATCCTTGGTATTGTACACCCAGCTGTCTTGAGTATTTTTTCACCTACTTCTGTCCATGATATATGCTACATAAATCCAGTCGATATAACAGTGTTGTGTTGGTGAGATTTTGTGAAAAACAGGGTCCACCTCATGAAGGTCCTTAGTTTCACTATATTCTCCTTTGCTTGCTGACTTATCTCTCCATTCAAACCCCTCAAAAATCTCTAGGTTTTGTTGTTTATATTTTTGCACTTCCTCAGATGCTTCCACAACAGGGGGGCCATCCTCCCCAGGGCCTGGCCTCATTGTAGGAATGTTCTCTTCCCATATACACAGTGCTGTGTTAGCATAAGTATTAGCTACTGATCTACCCATTGCAACTCCCTTAATTTAATGGTAGTACTGTTCTTTAAATAACAACATATTGTTGCAAAGAACTAAATATAACAGCAAATATATAGTTTCTATTTGGCAGCTGGATTTATTGGTGAACTTGCGTAAATGTTGCCTAACAGCTTTACACCATATTCATTTAGGATGACAGTAAGCAAGCAATTTACATCCAAAGCACAACCATAAACTTCAGAGCCTCTTTAAACCTGCAGCCGGATTTGTGGATAAGTGCTCTGAATTGTGGCAAGCTATCCAACAAGACACTAAATTTATAGCAACTGCATATAAATTAATTAAGGATTTGAAATTTCAGGACAAAATTTTGCTTTCAGAGTATTGGGTAAAAAAAGTAACAGTAACAGACAATCAGATATTAAAAGCAATTGATATAACTAGGAAATCAGTTTCTTTTCAAAAACTGATGTACACGCAATTGATGATTTGGAACAATGCATATTACACACATCTTAGATTACATAAATTTAACCCTAGGAATTCTCCAATTTGTCCATACTGTGCAGATCAAACAGCGGATCTTCTTCATATGTTCTGGAGTTGTAAATGCGTATATAAACTTTGGAACTCTAAAGTACAACTGCAAAAGATGGGTTATCAAAGTTCTACACTGTCATGGGAATTTATGATTCTACACATTCCTCCAAGAGAGCTTTCCAGATCGCAAACTATTATTTGTATGAATATTTTTTTTTGGATGAAACTCTATATAGCCACAAATTGGCTAGAACCACATAAGACATCATGGAATAATTTTAAACTTGTGGCTATAAAGCATATACTAGCACATAAATTACTTCTGAAACAAACTAACAAAAATATTAATAACCCGAAAATATGGGAAAAGGTCTTCAATATTATATTAGCATGATACTGATTTTAGGAATATATTAAATATAGGAAGCATTTCATGTAGATATTGTATAAATGGTTTGTAGTAGTTATAGTGTATTATGTGTGTGATGTTTATTGTATTTTTGTAATGTTTTTGGAAAATATATTTCAATAAAAATTTATTATGGAAAAAAAAAAAAATAAACTTCAGAGCCTATCTAGTGAAATTCTTGCTTTAGAAATGATTGCTATGAATATAATTGAGAAATTAAATCTCTAGTGTCTTTAATGACAGTCTTGACAGAGGTTAAATTCAGACTTAAAAAAAATTCTAAATAAAGCTTTCCATTAAATAAAAGTCTTAGATTTAACTCTCTATGTCACATACCTTCAGAGTGACCATGTCTGTAGCATGTATACCCAATCCCATAGTACTTATAATCTATAAGGGGGGTTATAAGCCATGCTTTGGCAAATCTGTTAGGAGTTTAAGTTGTTCTACAGCCTATAGTTTAAATTATATATTTAGAAAATATGTCTCCTGATTGGCAGGTTTTAGTCCTTTAGAATCAGAATGGGTTTGGTTAGTGACCACTGTCAGGTCATGCGTTTGTAAGCTGCATTAGGACAAAAGAAAGGACTGACCTGCTGTCACTTTGCTGCTTTCAAAGTTGATTTTTTTTTACACAAACATTAGTTTTGCCCAATTTTTAGACGCACAGGAAAATCATTACTCTGACTTACATTAACTAACATCTTTTTATTTTTGTTTAAATAATGGTAATAATTATAGTAACTAACATCAAGCAGAAAGAACACATTTTGATTAAATAAATATACAAATATTACAAATCAGCAATTGTCACTCAAACATAAATAATTTGTCAGCATCTATGCAGTTTTGGGGTGCTTTTTCCATCCAGACTAAACTATATACTGCCTTTCGGGAAATACACACATATATATACACACACACACACACACACACACACACACACACACACACACACACACACACACACACACACACACACACACACACACACACACACACACACACACAAAGTTTAATAGCTTTTTAAACTCTAATACTGCTTGCTTTCCTTTTTCCAAAGTAAACCCTCTTTCAGATATACATCATCCTAAATACTTTACATTTACTGATAGATTTTGTGAAAGACAATAAAATGTAAAACACAGGAATTTTCTCTTAACCGTGCTTCTGAAACAAGTATTTGTCTTCATGTACTTTTAAAAGTTTCTACTATCAGAGGCAAGTGGTCAAGCAGTTCATGAAAGAGGATTTACTTTGGGAAGAGGTAAGCAAACAGTATCATACTGTTATATAAAGTTTTTTTTCTTTGTTTAAATGAAGTGTCACTAGAATTCCTGTGAGCAGAGGTGATTGACACTTGTGGAAATCTCTAATAATTTTCTTCTTTCACATTCACAAAATCTATTCCATAATATTTCAAATATTCCAGTTGGGACTTTGTATAATCTTGTAAGACTGTATAAATTCTGCTGCTGTCATCTTCTGTATGATGATCTTCCCTTCCTGTATTACAGATGACAGCAATCCCTCCAGCATTCCTACATGCAATTCATTCATTCATTCATTTATTCATAATCTGATTACACACATTCATTTCAAGGATTTGTTGGAGCCAAAGCTTAATCCGGATAGACACCATATTTAAAGTATTTCTGAAAGGGGACACAGGCCATCTTAGAATACACATACACACACATACACACACACACACACACACACACACACACACACACACACACACACACACACACACACACACACACACACACACACACACACGCACTCACTCACATACATAGACACACAAACAGACATTCACATATACACATATATGCATAGACACACATATATGCACATGCACACACACACACACACACACACACACACACACACACACACACACACACACACACACACACACACACACACACACACACACACACACTGCACACAAACACCCACTAGCAAGTTTGTAGGATCGTCAGTTTACCAAAGACACGTCTTTGGGATGTTGGAGAATGCAAGTATATCAGGTAAAATCCTACAGAGACACTATGAAGACATGTGAACTCCAGACTGAAAACACAAGGTGGGAAGCAAACTAGAGAACCAAGTAGTGTGAGGCAGCTACACAAATGCTGCATCACTGCACCCCAAGCACTTGTCGGCTATCAAATGAAAACAGTGTTTTCCCTGTGTGGCTTGTGCATTTCTTAACTGTATGCTTGATTTCATATATTATCCTAGTGCCATTAGAGTTTGTTTTTGTGGTGGCATGTTACATTTTCCTATTTTACTATTTACTTAAAAAGATCTTTAGACTTAAAAATTAAACATTTATCCAAATCTACATAGTATGATCTTACTTATGAGGGCATTCGATATCTGTCCCCAAAATAGACCCTCTATTGAAGGAAAACAAATGTTTTATATTTACAGCAGCATGCAGTTCTGTGAAAAGCCTAATATAAATAGAGTAAAACCCTATAAGTGTACCCTTATACAACATACAAGTGTAAACTATATATGGCAACAGTAATTCATGTTGCTTGCATCATAAGCCATTTAGTCAAGAAATTTCCCTTTTAAAAGACATATTGACTGCACTGTATACGTTTTTTTATTTTCTTAAATAAAATTAAGTGAGATGAAATTATTAAAAATTGCTCTGATTAATTGGTATACTCATTTTTTATTGTGTGAGCTATTCACATATTCAAAACTCTCATTCACAAATCAGTTTTACACTGTCACTGAAATATTTCTGTGAATCTGCCTAACACCTGTGATCACAGAAACTAATTCCGCATTGGCTGATTTTGAATGATACTGAAACTGTTAACTCTAGTTGAACTGACATGATTCCAACAAATGGTTGGAAATAATTCCTAATGATAGTGACATTATATGACTCTGTAACAACTGCCTTAGAAAAATGATTTGCCATAGCTAATTAGAACAGTATTTACATGATTACAAACATATTTTAAATGTGGCTTTTTGTCATAATCTCTAACTCTGTTACACAAATATTTTGGCATGACAGAGAATTCAATCCTTCCAAAGCAATTCCATACAGAGTGATTCATAGGGTTGGCAGGTGAGGCCACTTTGAGGGGATCAAGTCTTGCTATACGACCTTTCACTAAACACTGATAACATTGGGGTATGGCTTTGAGCTCAACATTACAGGTTGATTTGCTCACAGCTTCAGGCATTTATGAAAAAAATGCTGAAAATGTTGAGATGGATTAGCTTTTCCCCATAATGGAACGATGCAGAAGGAAGCTGGGATTAAGTGGCGGCATATGTCAGCTGATGCACTGTGTTCTACATGGTTATTCAGAAGTCTGTCTATAGCATGCAGAAGTCCAACACACTAGAACCCACTGTAAGTCCAAACACCAAGTGGAAAGTTTCATTGTCTTTGTTGGACTGACTCCAGAAAGGGTTGATTCTGCATTTTCTCCAATGACTGATAGATGATGCAGTATGACATTATGATATTTAATGAAGGACTATAAAATAATCAAGGACAAAAGAGACTTAATTTGCACAAGGAATGATAGAAGGGTTGTTATTTAGGGGATAGAAGCTGCTAGAGAGGAGTGGGCATGATAACTGATGATGCAGTTTTGTGTTTTGGGTAAAACTGGAAGAGCTCACCTCCTGCAGATGAGGTAATGAAATTGTTTAAGGTATCCCTGAGGCTTGCTTATGAAATTAAAATGGATGCATAGATGTTGTATAATAATAAAAGAGTATGGAAAGTAAATGCAACATGAAATGCACTTAATTCTGGCAGGGTAACCATTACAGTAGCGTTGCTCATGCTTTAAGCATTGAGGCAGTGAAACTTAGTGGAACAGCAGGAGGAAAATAAAGCCACCTGCAGCTGTACAACTCTCACAGCACAGGTAGAAACATTTCTGTGTTTACCCACGGTACTGAGTGCAGAGGAATTGTAGTGGAACATTGTCACACTTGTAAATATGATTGTCTCATGCTAGCAATGTATTACATTATGTCTTCAGAAGGAATGGCATGTCACTAAAGTGAATGAGAGATTTGCAGCTGGTAAGTGGAACAGACTTCACTTTTTTGTTATGAGAGGACTTAAGTGAATGCCTAAAAAACAAGAATGCAAAATTCCAGGTGGAAGGGCATCCAGCTATAAATATGGTTTATGGCAGACTTGAAGATGGGCAGTAACAAGGAAAGCTCAACCATTTCTAATATGTTTGTTATACTTTAGATCAGAGATGCAAACCTTTGGAAATGTTTTGACTTTAACTTTTAATTTGCTCTTAAGAACTTAGTGTACTAGGACTGTAGTGTTATGCACCCAGACAATTTCTGCACATGAGAGTTTTGAAATGATTTTGGTAAACAGCAACACTATAAGGCTAAATGCAAAAATGCATATACATTTACATTAGAATATATGTTTATACTGCACTACATCACTCAAATGCCTGTCTTCATCACAAATTATGGTCAAGGACAGGCCACTTTTCAAAAGCTAGTAAATAGGGTTCACTTTGTTGAGGAGAGGGAAGTATATGTAGAAAAATACTCATTTGCTTTGTCTTGCAGTGAGATTAAATATAAGTGGATGTGAAAGTTTGAAACCCTATCATTGTATTCTGCATCCTACATGCTTCTAAGGTGTGATCTGTGTTTGGCTTACAGGGCAGTCTCTGACCCAGCCTTGAAGA
The DNA here is from genome assembly GCF_019279795.1 of Protopterus annectens. Lineage (NCBI taxonomy): Eukaryota > Metazoa > Chordata > Ceratodontiformes > Protopteridae > Protopterus > Protopterus annectens. The sequence continues at coordinate 1,096,624,601 of NC_056727.1, read as the reverse complement.
AAATGTTACACATTCATAAATCAAACTGCATGAGAATAACTCACTCCAAGGATCTTAGCTTAACCCTGTATATGAACAAATTATTCTGGAGTGATAGATATGTCTCTCAGAGACTACTCTTCCTCTGGAACAAGTTCCCCATTCAAATGAAGCAGCAAGCATAACCTAGATCAATCGATGTGTAATCATAAATTCACTCCTGGTATAGGGCCCATATCCCTCATGGACAGAGCTAGGTGGTATTAGCCACATATCTCACAAAACTTCATTTACCTAAGTATTAATATTGAGGTAACTCTGGATAAATATAGCTAGGCTTGTAATGACTCTCAGGCTGTTATCCTAGTAACCATCTGTGAAATTGTGAACCTATGAAAATGTATGAGTAGATTACATTATCATGATGTCATTTGCTATCATCTCTCTCACTCTGTAAGGTGTTGCAACAGTAGAAAAAGGAGAAACAAAGCTACAAACATTTGATAGGATGAGACTCAGCACAAATGTTAAGACCATTATAACAGAAGTCAGCTATACAATGAAGATGCTCCAGGAGGAAGGGTGGGGCATACAACTGAAATGAAGCTGTAAAGACACTGTGAAGAGTGAATTGGTAGATATGGGAAAAGATGTACTTAGCATGCCTGTCATGATACGGATTTGTATTGTTCCTTCTTAGTAAAGCTGTGTACTGTTTTACTAATCATTGTGTAATTGTTGACATTTTGAAGTGTTCATGTGTTGCAAATACTACACGATGAGTGTTGAAACTGTAGTGTACCTAAAATGAATGATGGAACAGCATAGTGGTTACTTCTGCAATGTTTAAATCTAGGCGGCAATGATGGGCTGTCCGGATCACAGGGGTGCTTAAAAACCCTCATTCCTCATAAAGTCTGGTTAATGAAAGATAAGCAAACAACAATGATAATAGGGAGTGCATTTAAATGAAGACAGGAAAGGTGCACTAGAGACAAATGCTAAGTGGGCTTCATGCACAGAGCGATTGCTTGCTGGTTATTGTGTAGATCTACTTGGGACTAGATGGTGAAATGTATGCCCTAAGATGGTGAAGGAATGAAACAAAAAACATTGGTGGAAATATAAAGCAGGGAATATATAAAGCTGTGGCAATTTTTGAACAGTCATATGGCTACACCTGAGACAATTAGCAGCTATGGGTAATGGAAGCAAGAAAAGGTGATACACTGGTACACTTGAAAGGTGACTGCGTCAAAGAAGGGTGAGAAATGAAAAGCATCAATTGTTTGGATTGGCAAATTGGAACATTATAAAGTTTAGGAGAAGAAGAAACTGTATGGTACATGTCAGAGGAGAAAGTCAATAGCTAAGTGTTTTAAGTGATACCTGAGCCATGTACATTGTAAAGTTAATTAAGTGGGTGGGAATTACATTGCAAGAAGCAGCATCTAGGACAGCTAAGCATTTTTAGTTCAACTTAGTAAAATGGAAGTTGAGATTCATAAAAGGAAGGAAGGAAGCAATGAAGGAAGGAAGGAAGGAATAGATCCTTAATGAGAGAAGAGGATAACTAGCAGGATATGTGATAAATGGTAGATAAGAATGAAAAGTAAGATGGTGGATAGTGGACATCAATGCAGAGCAATGGCGAGAGATATATTTTAGAGATATGTTTTTTAAGGATAGTATCCGGTTGAGTGATGAGCTTGCAAAGTCATTTCAGGTCAGCTTTTAACCATAATATCAAGGCTAGCTACTTACATCCATGTGCAGTGGATCTAGTGAGCTTTGGTTGGACAGAGAGAAGGTGGGATGCAAAGAAGGCATAGACTTAAGGAAGAGGTTGGGAACTACAAAATACTCTTGGGGAAAGAGAGGATGAGTGATCCTTTTAATTAATACAGAATTTAGAGAAGTCAAGAAGGGAAAGAGCAGACATAGTACTACTGCAGCAGGTCAAGGAAACTGAATATAAGGTGCTGAAATTGAAATAAGGGAGGTAAACATAGTGTATTATAGGAATGAGCAGGTCAAAGGGGAATAGAGAAGTGACATTTTGATTCATTAGGTGCTATGGTGTTGTGAAGTTTACTGAGGAGTGTAAATATGGGAAAACAATGCATAGTATTAATGGTTTTAAAGAAAAGAGCCAGTGAAGTTAGAAAACCAAATGCAGAGGGAGAATTGTATACATTTTTTATGTTGTTTATTTTCCTCAAATTCTTTTTTATTTTTCAAATACATTTGAATGAATTCCATAGTATTTATACATAACATCTTAAATAACTATGTGCACTATTTACATATACTGACACTATAACAGATCTTAATGTATACAGTTACTTTATAAGTATGCCCAATCCATTATCAAAGTGTCTGATCAATTATTGTATAGTGTCAATCAGCTATAAGACTTTTCCCCAAGGGTTGTTGATAAATGGCTTTGGATAAATTCTTAGTTCTTTTGTTTTTATTTCCAATAATGCTGTGGTCTTTAGTAGGCTGTATACGTCTTCCAAAGTTGATATTGTGTTTGTATTCCATCTTCTTGTTATACATTTCCTTGAAATTGCAAGTATAGTCCATACTAGATACATGTATGACCTATTCAAATGAGGAGCTTCGTTCACATTTAATAATACAAAAGCTTTAGTGAAATAAAATGATTCATTAAATAAAGCTTGTATAAAGTTATTAATACCATTCCAAAATGGCTTAATTTTAACATAATCAAAGAAAATGTGGTTCCAGTCTGCATTGTGTACTTGCTCACATCTCCAACATATTCCTTTTATGGAAGAACTAATTTTACTGATTCTATCTGGGGTTAAGAATGCTCTGTGCAAGCATTTCCAATTAAAATTTTTCCAGTATTGTGTAAAGGTTGTATATTTTATCGATAATAAGATATTTGATTTAATATCTTCAGTTAACTGTATTGAGTGTCCTTTTGTTATATATTTCCAAATAAGGTTTTGGGTGTTGTTTTATAGTTTATCAATATTTTGTACAATTTTGAAATACTGTTTCTCATGTCAAAGTCATTATATACGATTTCATATACGTATTTCGTAAATTTAGGTATTTCGTTAAATGAAGAATTGCTAATTATTCTACTTAAATCTTGCAGATATGACAGAATACTCTGTAAAGTTAGCCAGTCCTGTTGTGGAATTTTGTATGTTGTTTTTATTGCTTGCATATCTAAAACTTTTAGTTCTTTGATACATTGGAACCAACAAACAAATCCTTTCTGTTCCCAGGAATTAATAATTTCTCTATATATGTTATATGGAAAGTTCTTTGTGACTATAAATGGTGTTAAAAGATCAAACCAGATTTTTAAATCTATATTTGCATTAACAATTTTCCTAAATGAGTCAATGCAATTATTAATCATATGGGTTTTAGTGGGATTAGTTATGTTATATTGCATATTGGTAGCTATCTGCCATGGCACATTGTTTTTATCTGTTATTTGACATTTTTTTGTAAATCAAATTCATTTATTGATATTACAGTTAGCAATTCTTTCCAATTTGCAGAGTAATTTGGATTTATCCAATCTGAGATTGTTTTAGATATTGATGCTTTTATATATGTTTCTGTATCAGGGAAGTTTAATCCTTCCTGTTTCCATGGTCTGATATGATGTATTAAAACTATTCTGTTTTTATTGGGAAATCATAAAATGTTATTAGGCATGAATTTCTTTCTTTAAGTATATTCATTTCTGGTAACAGTTGTATTGCCAAGGCTATATATAGGACTTTGGGCAGTAAAACCATTTTTATTAACTGTAGTCTATCTTCAAATGTTAATATTATTTTGTTCCATTTTTCCACAAAGATTTTAATTGTATTGATGACATTATTGTAGTTTTTATACTAATTCATTATTATCCTTGCATAACTCAATTCCTAGATATTTTAAGGTAGCGTCTTGTTTCCCTATGATGTGATCTCCCTGTAGTTCTTTTTTTTATTTAAAAATAAAAAAAAATGCTTTTGATTTATTGAAATGGAGTCCTGAAGTCATGTGAAATTTGTCAATTAGTATATCTAATTCTTCAAATGTCTCTTTTGTATTAGATAATGTTAATAATGTGTCATCAGCAAATAGCATTACTTTCAAATTGTATTGACCATAAACATTTATTCCTTTGAATTTTATATTGTTACAAATTGAATCTGCCAATATTTCAATAGCCAGAGCAAACAGAATTGGTTCATAGGTTCATACTAGGCTATCTGCCCTAGGGCAATTATACGCCTAGCCAAAGTATGTTTGGCTTCTGCCACCCATTTTAAAATTAATTTTGCTATGCCCTTTTTCAAGGTTAGTATACTGTGCCTCTGTTTAACAGTGACACAGAAGTGATACCTGGGGTAAACCTACGATCCCCCATCCACTCATCAAGATTCCTCTTGAAGAGAGTCAATGAGGAACTCTGCCTAACCTGGACTGGGATTTTATTCCAGAGTGAAGGGAGTCTCTGGGTTATGAATCTGTCCCTCCAGCATGTTCTATTTATTTCAGTGCTGAGGCTCAAGTCTCTCGAGCGCGTAGCTCGATGGGATTTGGATTTTCTGATGTGCAGCATGTCCATTAATTCTGGGTTGGACATGGCTTTATACGTCAGGCACAGATCGCCTCTGAGCAGGCGATATGTCACTGAGTAGAGCTGGAGTTTCTTTAACCGGGCAGCATATGGCATCCGTTTGAGCCCTTTGATCCTCTTGGTGAGGTACTTTTGGAGTCTTTCCAGTTGCTGCAGGTGTCTGGTAAGGTACATCCCAAAAGGGGCATTGTACTCAATTATGGGCCTGATGAGGGATGAGTAAAGAGGCACGATGACCTCCCCTGATCTAGATGTGAATCCCTTCATGATTAGGTGGGCTAAATAAAATGTTTTTCTAACCACTTTGGCCACATGGTTGCCAAATGAGAGATTGCTATCAACTTGGGTCCCCAGGTCCCTGATTACTTCTTCCGTACTTAATGGATTACCACCTATGTGGTAATTTGTGGCCACTTTGTTTTTGCCAAAGGGGATGACTATACACTTTTTGGCGTTTAGCTTGAGGCCATGGCTTTGGCGCCAGTTGTCTGTTTCTATGAGGCTCTTTTGGAGGATGCTTGTGTCGGTTGGAGAGTCGATTATAGTGCCCAGTTTGCAGTCATCTGCGAACTTGGTCAGCCACAGTCCTTCCGTGTTTGCCTGTACCTCCGAGAAATATATACCAAACAGGAGAGGTCCCAGGACTGAGCCTTGTGGGATGCCACTTGTAACTGGTTTGGAGTCTGACATGGCTCCAGCAATTCTAACCATGTGGGTTCTGTCCTTGAGCCAGTTTGCAACCCATCTAGTGACATAGGGGTTTATATTTAAGCTGGTGAGGTTATCTATAATGCCCGAGTGAGGTATTGTATCGAAGGCTTTTGCGAGGTCCAGGTAGGCTGTGTGGACCACCTTCCCCTCGTCAATGGCCTTGGTGACTGTTTCAAAGAAATTGACCAGGTTTAAGAGGCAGGATCTGCCCTTAACAAAGCCGAACTGGGTAGGATCCAGTGTCTGTAGGTCCCCAATATCTTTTTTATGAGGTCCATGATGATCCTTTCCATAGCTTTGCAGACCAAGCTAGTCAGGCTTATGGGGCGATAGTTTCCAGGATCCGTTGAGGCACCACCTTTGTGGAGAGGGACCACTGTTGCTGTACGCCACTCTTTGGGTACATATCCTGTGGTAAGGCTGAGATTGAACAGTAGTTTTATGTTTGGGTTTAGCTCTTCTTGGAGTTCATGTAGGCCGCAGCCCGGGACACCGTCTGGTCCCATTGATGCTGTGTTTTTTTGCTTTGGAAGGGGCGGCTCTTACCTGAGCATCTGAGATGTCAGGGGGGCAGCACTCTGCTGGGATAGATGTTTGCCCTTTTGGTGGGGAGGGTGGGGGAGTTTGCACTGAACCTGTCAGATAGGATGTTGGCAATGTCTGTGGGTTCGGTGTATTTTTTGTCATTTTGGATTAATTCTGAGCATATCTGGGAATTCCCACCCAGGTTCCTAACATAATTAAAGAAAGCCTTGTGATTATCCTTAGTGTCCTGTGCAATGTTTATCTCGAAGCTGGCCTTAGACGATTTTATGAGTGCCCGTAGTTTTTTGCTAACACTGATCAGAGATGCCTTCCCTTTTTGGGATTTTGCTCTATCATGTAGTAGCTTCCTCCTTCTATTGTATAGTTTGTTTATGGCTGGGGTCCACCAGACAGGACATCTGCCTTTGGAGGATTGGGTCTTGGTTTTATTTGGGATTGCATGATCCATGCATTCCTGAAGGTGTTCATAGAATGCGTTTATAAAGGATTCTGTGGTCTGGGCCGTATTTTCCACAGGCCCGGGGGCTTTGAAGGATTCCACCTTGGTTTTGAGGAGTGTGAAATATGCTTTAGAGAAGTTTTTCACTGTGGTTTTCTGGGCAGGGGGTGGGGTCGAGATGTGAATATCCAGTGAGATTAGTTTATGGTCTGATCTTACCAGTAAGAGATACACTTCTGGTCTGGAGCATAGAGTCCCCATGTTGGTTATGATCAGGTCCAGTATGTTTTCCCCTCTTGTGGGAGTGGTAACAAGTTGTTCCATAGCATTTGAGTTTATAAATTCTAGGAACCTTTAAGCTAGGGTGTTGGAGCTAGAGTAATGCTCCCAGTCTATGTTTGGGTAGTTGAAGTCACCCAATATAATGGTGTTTGGAGAGACCTTCATATTTTCCAGTGTTCTCAGGAAGGCCGAGTGGGGTTCCTGGGTTTGGGAGGATGGTCTGTAGCAGGCTATAAACTGGAAGGCAGTTTTACCCACTGTTAGTTGCACATGGATAGTCCCTGATGCTTCGTGCTTTGCCACCAACCTGCAGGTGTGGGTGTCTTTGATGAATATTGAAACTCCCCCTCCTTTTCTGGTTTGGTCCAAGTTTTGGGGCTGAAAATCATGGTATGAGGTATAATCTGGTACTGCTGGGGTGCTCTCAGGAGCCTTGAACCAGGTTTCTGTTACTGCACAGATATCGATGTTCTCCATGCTAAGAAGAGTTTTGAGTGCATGCATCTTGAGGTGTAGACTTCTGGCGTTGAGTAGCATTACTCTTAGTTTCTTATCCCTTGTGATACCTATGGAGGTGGGTTTGTCTTTTGAGCCTTGCATAAAAAAGGCACTATGGGGGTAGCAAGAGCCTTTGCCAATATCTGAAAGCCCAGTGGTGACAGGTGCAAGCCGTCCCTAGCGAAGCATCGTGGCTTGTCGAGCATGTCATCCCAGGCTGACAGGCATTGGATCCCCTTTGAATGACACCAATACTTAAGCCAATTGTTGAAATTGATCATCTTGTCTTCATATTGTGGCATCATTCTTGGTGAGGGTAAGATGCTACTCAAGGTCAGGGTCATACCAGCCTGGGCCACATGCTCAGAGAGCTCCTTTATGTCTCTTTTCATGTAGTCCAGGGAGGTATCTCTGATCATTCACACCAGTATGGACAATGACTGTGTCATATTTGTACTTGCCTTGGAGTGACCTGAGTGCTTGTGTTATGTGGCGGATCCTAGCGCCCGACAGTCAGCTCACCATGACCTTCTCCTTGTTCAGCCTGGTGAGCAGGACGTCAGTGTACCTGAAGATAGAGTCACCTATTACAAGTGTATCAGGTGTGTTGTTTAGCCTTAAGGGCTGTGACTGTTTGGCACACTGGCTTTGTGAGCTATGTGTTGCACGTGTTTTGTTTTGGGGTAGCGGTTGCTTGGGTGTCTGCTTTGGAGGTCTCTGCTGCTTAGGCAGATTTTTATTTAGAACCTCCGAGTATGTTTTTGTGTGTTTATGTGTTTGGTTTGCTGTCGTGGTAGGTCTATGTGAGACTGGAATTGTAGTGAGTGTGGTTTCCTTCTCCTCCTGACAGGTTTTGCCAGTACTGAGTTGAGAGAACTTAGCCTCCAGTTTGGCTATATGGTTGCATCTTTCTCATGTGTTGGAATTTGTTGGGAGGAGGAGAGGGTTGTCTGTGTACATGAGGCAGTTGTAACATTGCCTCAAGATTCCCAGGTTCACCAGCTGGACCGGAGAGGAGATTGACAACTGACCTTTGGGCATGCTAGAATAGTATTGGGGATTCCTTTATAATTGAAAAAAAAGGGCCAATGGGGAACAAGGTACTCAAGGGGAGTTTGTGAGGGTGTAGTGCTTTTAATTTTTTAGTGCTGACTTATATAATTGCTTTAGTGAACAAGTGCCAGGTAACTTAAATGCAATGTGTTACAGGTAACTTAAATGCAAAAATGACAAACAGTAACTTTCTTTCAAGTGAAACAAGGAAATAAGTACAGTAAGCAATGCAGATGTCACTAGGGATCCACAGAAGCGCTGAAAAGCCGCATTTTAGGTGGAATTAGCATTTCAGGGAAATAACAAGCAAACAAGCATACAAACAAAGCTAGATTCAGCAGGCCTGGATCTATTCTATGCTACAGCAAACAAGGTGTACCAGTTCCAGTAAGAAACAGTTCAAATATGCAGGCACTATGAGCCTTTAACCAGAAATTCCCAGCTCAGAAGGGCAGAGTCCAGCCTCTCCTCCCACAAGAGTGCAAACCACAAACCTTCTTAATGTAAAATAACTGGCCTGAAGCCCAAGTGCTTAAACCAGAACTAATACACTTTTAGAATAACAGACACTGAGCCCTCAGTCAGCAGTTCCCAACTTAGAAGGATGTAAGCTACCTGTCCTGCCACCACAATGCAGACCACAAACCTTCCTAATGTAAAACAACTGGTCTGAGTCCAAGTGCTTAATCCAAAAGACTTAGAATGATAGCTACACTTTAATCAAGTTACTACCAAGCAATAATAAATACAATTGAATACTTTAAAGAATGCCTGGATTATTGCTCAAGTTATACAAACAAAGCTAGATTCAGCAGGGTTGGATCTAGTCTATGCTACAGCAAAAAAGATGTACCAATTTAGTAAGAAACAGTTCAAATGTGCAGGCACTATAAGCCTCTAACCAGAAATTCCCAGCTCAGAAGGGCAGAGTCCAGCCTCTCCTCCCACAAGAGTGCAGACCACGAACCTTCTTAATGTAAAATAACTGGCCTGAAGCCCAAGTGCTTAAACCAGAACTAATACACTTTTAGAATAACAGACACTGAGCCCTCAATCAGCAGTTCCCAACTTAGAAGGATGTAAGCTACCTGTCCTGCCACCACAGTGCAGGCCACAAACCTTCCTAATGTAAAACAACTGGTCTGAGCCCAAGTGCTTAATCCAAAAGACTTTGAATGATAGCTACACTTTAATCAAGTTTCTACCAAGCAGTAATAAATACAATTGAATACTTTAAAGAATGCCTGGATTAGTGCTCAAGTTATACAAACAAAACTAGATTCAGCAGGCCTGGATCTAGTCTATGCTACAGCAAACAAGGTGTACCAATTTAGTAAGAATCAGTACAAATATGCAGGCACTATAAGCCTTTAACCAGAAATTCCCAGCTCAGAAGGGCAGAGTCCAGCCTCTCCTCCCACAAGAGTGCAGACCACGAACCCTCTTAATGTAAAATAACTGGCCTGAAGCCCAAGTGCTTAAACCAGAATTAATACACTTTTAGAATAACAAACACTGAGCCCTCAATCAGCAGTTCCCAACTTAGAAGTATGTAAGCTACCTGTCCTGCCACTACAGTGCAGAGCACAAACCTTCTTAATGTAAAACAACTGGTCTGAAGCCCAAGTGCTTGAACTAAAAGGCTTAGAGTGAGTTACACCAAGCAGTAATAAATACAATTGAGTACTTTTAAGATGATGCAAAAGCAAAATAAAGTAGGAAGAAACACAAATACAGTAAAAGCAGATAAATTGATGACATGGGACATCCTTGTTTAGTGCCTTTTGTTATATGTATAGATTCAGAGGTAAAATGACCTAATCGCTAAATTATTTGTATATATATATATATATATATATATATATATATATATATATATATATATTTATTATGTAGGAGATGAACAAAGGATGCAGGAAATTCAAATAGCATTAGGATTTTAAATAAATAGTCCCAATTTAGGGAATCAAAGGCTTTTTCTATATCTAAGACAATTATGAGTGTTTCTTTATTTTCTTTATTAACATAATCTATAAGAGAAATTATCCTTTTAATATTGTCATGTGTGTGTCTATGATATATAAATCCAGTTTGATCATTACTTATTGGTTTGGACAGTGGTATTTTCATTCTGTTAGTTAATATTCTCATAAATATCTTATAGTCATTATTTAATAATGATATAGGTCTATATGAGGTACAGAGGCTTGGGGATTTGTTTTCCTTTAGGATTGGTGTGATCAAAGAATATCTCCAAGATGGTGGTATTAAAGCTTGTGACTGAATTTCTAATAGAGTTTTATGGAAGAGGGATAGTATCTTTGAAGGAAAAAGTTTATATATTTCCATAATTATGCAATCAGGTCTATACTGTATCAGATAATGCTTAAAAAAATGAACGCTGATTCATCGACCCTATTTAAGCAAAAGCTTACAATCCCGAACACTCAGAACAGCAATTTTTTCCCAGGGAAAAAAAATCGCTGTTCCACAAAAAAAAAAAATCTTAAAACAGTATATAATGTGGGGGCTTAGCTCCCCACACCCCCCTACTTAAATATACCAACACCGAGATTGCACCACAGTGGAGGAAACAGCAAACCCCTGAAACCGGCCCAGAGATTTTTTCCCTGTGAAAAAAATTGCTTTTCTGGGTGTTCGGGATTGTAAACTTTCGCTTACATAGGGTCGATGAATCAGCATTCACTTTTTTAAGCATTTGCTAATTCAATATAGACCCATGCCATCTATACCTGAAGCTTTATTATTTTTATCCTTTTTTATTGTATCGGTAATTTTTTTGTAGGATATGGGTGCTTGCAGATCTAGTTTTAATTTTTCTGGTATTTTTTTTGTATTAGAACATTTTTCATCTAGATTTAATTGATCAATATGTATATTTTCTTTTTTGAACAGCCAGAACAGCGAATTGTTCCCAAAAAAAACAAACAAAAAACACACTAAACACTATTTTAAGTGGGGGGGCTTCGAACCCACACACCCCCATGTGGGGGGCTGTACCCCCCACACCTCTCTACTTAAATATACCAACTCTGAGATTGCACTACAATGCCAAAAATGGCAAAGTGACGGAAGCGGACATGCGACTTCTTTCCCAGGGAAAGAATTAGCTTAAAAGCCGCTTCATCATTTTGCATTTTCGACATTTACAGTTTGACGAAGGCACATTCGACATAATGTGTCTTCGTTCTTCTGACAGGAACCCTTGGAAGAAGTGGCCATGGTATTATTTTTTAGTTTTTCTAAAGCTAAACTAGTTTTATGTGTTAGAATTTCATTGTATTTATTGTTTAATACTTCTACTTTCTTTTTCATCTCCAAATGATTTTGATTTTTTTTAGCTTTTGCTGAGAAAAGTTTGGATTGTAGATCTAATAATTCAGAATCCCATTCTCTGATATTTTTTATACCAAGTTAGGGTTTTAGCATATATGTAAGCTTTTAATGAGTCTCATATCATTATTTTATTTATCTCTGTGGTGTAATTAATATCCTAAGAAGAGCTGTAATTCAGATAATAACCAGGGTTTAAACTTTTTAATTTTAGTTATATATGCTGGAATTCGGGAGTTAAAGATTAATGGTTTGTAACAATTTTGAAGTTTTAGTATCAATGAATTGTGGTCTGAAAAGGGGCAGGGAGTAAATGAGAAATTAATGATTTTAGAATGTACATTATGGGCAGCAAATATTTTATCTATTCTAGTTTGGGTATCAAATCTGTGATCTTGATGGGAAAACAACAAAGATTTATCTCCTTTTTAAATTTGAAAGTATCTACAAGATGAAATGATGCTACCCACTTGTTTAAAGCTTTTGATAAAGCAGATGTACTCAGCGGACTTTTATTTGTAGTTTCAGAAATATCAGATATACAGTTAAAATCTCCTCCTACTATTAAGTTGCCTTTATAATTATTGGAAATGAAATCCAAATGTTTTTTAACAGTTCCTGTTCCAATGCCGGGGAACCAGTATAGATTGGCTAGGGTCCATTTTCTGTTATTATATTTAACTATTACTAATGCCATAAGGCCTTCTTTATCTTTATACTTATAAAAGATTTCTAAGTTAATCACATTTGTTTTCCATAAAATTATTACCACTTCTGTCTTTGAATTATAAGTGGATTGCACCAATATCATATATTCCTTAGGATTCCATTTGTAATTGTCATTTGTTTTGAGATGAGTTTATTGAAGGAAGACAATTTGTGCTTATTTCAGTTTTAAATATTTCAGTAGAGTTGATCTCTTGCTAGGATTGTTTAATCCATTGGTATTTAAAGATAATAAAGTTAAATTTATCTTAGATTATTTAGATTATGTATTTTTGTTTATTGTGATTATTAAACATTTCCCCTGATAACTATAAAGTATATGTTTCAGCTGTTAAAGGAAATTATCATTTTTATACTTTGAGTGTTTACCAATAAAGTAATGATTTGGTCAGGCATACTAAAATGTTTTTTGTGAAATAACAAATTTAAATGAATAAATGTTAACAAGACTAAGATCTGAACTAGCCATGGAGTGAAAATCATTCCTAATCTGATGGACAGTTCCATCAGATTATCACTCATACCTTGACAATCCAGAACATCTGAGCTACATAAATTGAATTATCATATGGAGAATATTTGTAATAGTAATAAGCAATAATTATATTATTTTGAACAGATATAGTACTATTGTAGATTAGATAGAATTCTAATACAATATAAATGTCTGCTTATTGTATAAGCAATTAATATTTACATGAAAGATAGATGACAAGCAATTCAATCATAGTAAAGTAGGATGTATCATATATAAAACCTCAGGAAAAGATTATAGCACGCAATTATTTAACATATTCACCCTTATTGATGAAGTCTTTCAAAACCTGTTAGTTAATATAAATAGATGGTAATAATATTTATACCTAATGTTTATAATACAATGTATTTTACTGGATATATAAGAAGTTATATTTCATTGTTTGCCAGCATTTAAGTAATCACTTTGTTTGTTGCTAACTTACTTAAAGCATCAAGTTTGTTTTATGTGAACATTGATGAAAGTTAGTGCATTTTAATCATCAGTGCATTGCTCTTCCCCCCATTTTCTACACTTAAGGATTTTCATATCTGTCACTTCTTATTATAAAATGAGTAAAATTATAGGTTAAAAACAATAGATTCACTCATTGTGTTTAATGATTACAAGTTCCCTTTCCATAATCATAAATTGCTATTTTATGGCATATACTGAAAGTTTTTAGATTTAAATGGCACCATTCTATTTTGTATAATCAGCAAAGGTTAAACTGAGTGATTATTGTCAATTTAATGCTTTTTGTTCAGAATGTGATTGTTACATTCTGTGACATTCCTAGTTCAGGCTTCTATTGTTTCCCTTGAACAACTTTGTCAGTTTCATGTCATATATAAAATATTACTTACCTTGGTAACCGCCTAAGTATTATATATGGTCGAGATGGGTTACAAAAACTAAAATTCAAGTTAAAGCAATTACATGACTTGTTATGCATATTTACGGTTTCCTATCAATTTGTCGACTGTAACACAGTCGAATAGTCATGTTGTCAAACCGAAATGTCGGTTCACACATCGACTAACGTAAATGTCGAACCAGATGTCCGAAAATGTCAATATTGACATTTTCGAACAAGACGCAGACTCCCAGACTGTCTGCCTGTCAAAGTTGCCACACTACCTTACATGTTTGCAGGGGGGCTACACCCCTACACCCCCCTTACTTATATATACAAACTCTGAGATCGCACTACAGTGAGGGTAAGGGTACATTTCCGGATCCCCACTATAGTGCAATCTGGCTTGGAATGTCAGAATTCACAACAGCGAATGCTGTATTGCATTCGCTGATGTAAGTTTCGACATTTTTTGTGTCGATGTTTTGAGTCGACATACGGCTTTCTCGACATTTTGTAACTCGCACAAGTTGCGATCAACAAATTGATTGCAAACCATATTCACTTAAATAAGAAAATCGTCATGCTTCTCCTTGATGTTCAATGTAGTGTATGTCATTTATGACAAGTTAAAACAGTAGTGTTATTATACACAAGTCCATGTTATTAAACTGAGCGTCCATTGTCAATTTAATTCTATTTGTTCAGAATTTGATGGTTACATTCTGTGACATTTCAAGTTCAGGCTTCTATTGTTTCTCTTGAGCAACTTAGTTTGATGTCGTGCATAAAACATTAGTTACTTTGGTAACCACCTAAGTATTATATATGGTCAAGATGGGTTACAAAAACTACAATTCAAGTTAAAGCAATTACATAACTTGTTATGCATATTTACTTATATACGAAAATCATCATGCTTCCCTTTGATGTTCAATGTAGTGTAAGTCATTTGAAACAAGTTAAGACAGTAGTGTTATTATACACAAGCCCATGCTATTAAATCCTGTCTTTAATATCTAAATTCAGAAGACTGCTTCATCTTATATGACGATTATATATTTTATGTCTAGATTTACTAAAATCATACTTTACATAACTATTGCGTGTGTGTTTTTTTATTTTGGCTGTTGCTTAGTTATTTGAGAGACCACAAGCTGTAATGCTTATTCTTATTATTAGCTCCTTCCAAGCATGTTTATACAGTCTATATACTTTAAATTATGAGACCCTTCTAGTTTCTTATTTGTTATAAGTATATTTCCATCCTTACATACACACATATCAGTACTTCAAGCACGGGCAACAATGCCCATCCAGTTTTGCCAGAATACCATACATTAGTTCATGTGGTGTGTTTCCAGGCTGTTCTTAAAATATCCAAACCAATATTTGTCCTGTTCCATTTTACCATCCTGTTCCATGCAGTGGTCACTCTGCCAGTGAACCACTCAACACACCTTCATTCCCACAGATATTTCCATGAAGGAAATCTGATGACTCTTTAGCACTTCCCAGCAATCGCAAACACCCCTAGAATCAGTTATTCCCATATGCCCAACACTTCCAAGAAAGCTCACCTCCCAGACCACTGCAAAGGGTACTGCACAAGACCAAGTGCTCTTAGTCTTTCACAATAACTCAGACTTCCATTCTTACGTAAATCTTTAATGTGTTTGGACCAAAATACAAATTGTGCTTATTTATTTATTTTTTTCAAGAATCAACTTAATGAGCTAAACAAAGTGTTGGGAGACCATCAATATGTGCACATGTGGTTTAAAACAGACCTTTTATTATATATATTTTTTTAAACCAAAAACTTCATTGCCGAGATTCATCTCGGAGGCTCCTCAGAGCCGTTAAGCATTATCGTCACTCTGTCTCTGTTATCATAGCAACCTGGGAGCATCTGTTTCTGTTAGTGTGTCTGTGTACTGCATACCAGAGGCTCACAATGCATCTGAAGCAAAGCTTCACTTCACTGCAACTTCAAGCCTAAATTCCTCCCTTTCAGTGAGGTACCAGCCAGGAAAAAAATGGAGAGCAAACAGATAAAAAAAAAAAAAAAAATACCTCCCGTCAAGTCACCACAATGAGAGATAACACATTCTTTCAGCCCTGCCACCTCTCACTCAGCAAATGTATAAACAAACTATTCTCTGCCAAAATATCCAAACTCACAGTTTTATCCACCCCCTTCCCCTGGATCCAGGCTAAAACACCAAATGTCTCTTCCTAATGCACAAGCATCAGTAAACCTCGATCACAAGCCGCAACCCACAGCTTCTCGGAGATGAAAACAGCAACATACAACAGCTGCCAGACACAGCTGCATCCACACACACCATGTCAGGCTTAGTCAAACAGCACTTGAAGCTATGATACCTGCCAAAACTGATATTAACTACATTTAGACAGAATAATAATGACGTTTGTACTAGCTGCCAGACATGGCTGTATCCACGCACACCATATCAAGATTGATCAAACAGTACTCGAAGCGATGATACCTGCCAAAACTGATATTAACTATATTTAGACAGAATAATGATGACATTTGTACTAAGAGCATGCTACTATTATTTAGCTAGGATATACATGACATTTCTAAATCATACTTTAACTGAAGAAGGCATTCATCTCCATGAGAGAATTTTTTTTCCAAAACACTCTACTGTTACTGCTATTATATATATTGTTAATTTGTTACATTTGAGTCTGAACTCTGATGAATGGTACATTGTTGAATTAATTAATTAATTAATTAATTAATTAATTAATTAAATAATTATAAGTAAAATCAATGAAAAATGAACAAGATAAGTATTCATTGAGTTCAAGTAGGTGAATATATGTTGCTTTGTTTGGCTTATATATAATGTAAAAAGTAACCCATCTTGATCTACCTTTGTGAAGAATTATTGTACTCTTTGAACATTCTGAATAAATAATTACTGTTTCTCGGTTGTTTAAGAAACCCTCTTTTTTAAATAAAAACAGATGACAAGTGATGTACCATATCAGTTGATACTTTGAGAGATGTAGTTGTAAGTTATTTTTTTGGGACAGCTGTCTTGGAATCACTTTTTTGTTTTTTCTTTCTAGCATCAGTCCAAGGATTTGTTTCTTTTATTCTTTTTAGAGTAGGGGCCATCCATTCCATTTCTTCTGGGATAGACACTATGTTGTTGTTTTTGCTGAATATTGTACCTTCTTCTAAGTCATTAAAGTTTCTCATCTCATTGGCAACAAGTATTTTTATCTTGGCTGGAAAGGCCAGCTGTGCTTTAATGTTGTTTTGTTTCAACAGTTTTATTATTGGCCAGACTTTTTTCCTTTGTTCTAGTATTCTGGAAGAATAATCATTGTCAAACCTTATCAGGTTTTGATTGTATTTTAAGGGTGATTTTCTCCAAGCAGATTTTAATATTAGTTCCTTGTCCAGAAATGAAAGAAATGTTATAACTATAGATCTAGGTGGAGTATTTGTTGAGTTAGAAACAGGTTTCCTCAGTGCTCTATGCAACCTTTCAATTCCAAATGAAAGTCTCTCTTTTAAGTCTAAAAATTAAAGAATCCAGGTTGTTAAGAATGAAATAATGTATGCTCCTTCAGTGTTTTCAGGCAGACCAAAGATCCTTATGTTGTTTCTCCTTTACCTGTTTTCTAAGTCATGTATTTTGTTAAGCAGCCATGTATTCTGTTTAAGCAGAAATTCTTTTTGGAATTCTTCCTTTTTGAGTCTCCCTTCAATGTCATTTAGAGAAGTCTCTATATTTATTATTTTGTATGGTTTTCCTGTAATAGTTCCTTATGAGTATCAGTCTGTTTTTGAGAATTTAATTAGAGGTTTTCTATGTCATTTTAAAGCCATCGATCTTCAAGATAGTTCCTGTAAGGTAGATGTCATCAACTTCATTTCTTTTTTCAAACCAGCATCTGGATGAGAATTCAGAGAGTTGTTCATATTCAGTGACTCAATATATCTCCAAGTTACTTGACAGGAACATTTTTGTATATCTCCACCAAAATTGATATTTATGTAGTTTTGTAGTTTATCTATAGATTTCTGACATTTTAAACTTGAAAATAATAAAAAAAAATTCCTATATTATTATGCTAGTTTATGGAGCTCTCAAAATTCACTGCTCTCAGTTGGCCATCTAGGCTCCGCTCTCAGTTGTTTAGTATTTGTTAGTCAAATAGGTGGGTTAATCTTGGGCCCTTTGTAGCCATGACCAACAGCACAATGTCCATGCAAAAGATTCAAATAGAATACTTCCAAGATTCACAAGTACACAGCATTGTGTTATATATAACTTTTTTTGCTGCAATCTTCTGTTGTCCAACAATCTAAATCATTTAAGGTAACAACAGTTCATGTAAATGCAGTAATATAGGCACAGAATTCCTCCTACAGGAGAGAAACCAGAGTCATAAGATAAAAGAGAAACATAGCCTAAGAAATGAAAAGAGAGTAGAAATTTATGTAAAAAGCAGGTAAGACAGAGAAACAGTTGTTTAATGGAGCAAGTACATTCATTAATAGTTTAGATCAAAAGGTGCTGGTATATTACTACTACTAGTACTACAAGAAGAAGAATTATAAGTTAATTTTACATATTTACAATACAGGGAAGTCCCAGTGTTTAGGATTTATGGATTAGGTGTAAATGCAAGGACAAGGTAGAGGACTAGGAAGTGGAAATTATCCTTTGAGTATAAAGCAGATATACTCTTATGTGTCCTTTAGGTGTACTATGGGTTCTTTCTTGAACTGTAAGAATTGGGTAAATTGTCAAAGTTCTGTTGAGAGATTTTTCTATTCAGCAGAAACAATTTTACTGCAAGAATTTTTCATCTTTTGGAAGGCCAAAGTGGGGATGAACCAAAGTTAGAGTGAGGAGGTTCACCCCCACATGGGCATCTTTGAAATTAAAGTGATATCAAGGGGGCTGAGAGACCTCTGCAAATCCTAGCACCAGAAAGAAAAACCTACTTTTACCTTGTCTTTGTATAGCCCAATAAGTGCAGACTCTGTATACCTAATATTGGTGTCACCTTACCTTTTACAGTGTGAGACATCGATGTCCATATTGAAATAAAATGCAGAAGAATCTAAACATGGCATTAATTGCTATTCATATTGTATTTAAGAAGTGTTATATGGAAAGGTTACAGTAATATTTTGTAGGGCATATTTCAGCCTAGAGATAAATATGATCTTAGAGCTCTTCTGGCTTCTTTTGTGAGGTGGTTTGAAATGGAATAGGAGAATTTCAGTTGTGTAGTAACTTGCGCAAATACATTGTCAACATGGTTTCTGGAAGAGAGTGTTTTATGAAATACAAGGCCAGACTTGGCTTACAGGTTTGTTTCTCAGGGTAATGATCAATGGGGAAAAGGATTTTTAAGTTTTTGCTGGAAACTGAAGAGCCTTATGGCACTTTTATAGTTATTAAAAGTACATTTATTTTGGGTAAGGATAGATATGAAGTCTTTTTGAAGGTATGATTGCACTGAGGAGAAGAAAGGTCCAGTTCTATACAGCGTGATATCATCTACATAAAGTTCTCTTCACGTGTAGTGGTAGAGGTGCAAATGTCTTTGTTAAAGAGAGAGTGAGAATAAGACAGTCTCAGGAACTGCCCTTTTGAGAGACTCCGGCAGAGCAGAAGCCACAGTCAGTTTGTAGAACACCAGCTTAAACTGTGACTGTTCTGTCATTGAGATCATTCCTAAACCAGAGTACTTATTATCTACAAAGCCTAGAATACTTAATTTATGAAGAAGACTGGAGTGGTCTACACTTTCAAAAAGCTCTGTATGGAAGCAAAGGTTTAGCTAGATATTGTGGCTCCCAGGGCTATCACATAATCTGGTGACCCCCTCAACTTTAAGATGAGGACCACAAAAATGCTTTTCTTTGGAACTGAAGTGCAAAAACAATATAAAAAGTTCTCTCTTTTAAGCCATAGAAGGTGCTTGCTATGAATGTTTATGCCTGACACAAACACAGCATCTTCTTTGAACTAATAACTGCTACAATTTATATTTGCCACATATGGAGTGCTAAAGCCCTTTAGTATGAATGTCATACTGACATTCATTTGCTGGGTAATGAATTGAGCAGAGAGTGGTTTCTATCAATCACACCCTCTAACACTGTGTGCTCTGGGAAGCTGCCTCCTTGGCCCACTCTAGCTATGCTTTTGCATAGATCAATGAAGGCTCCCCTGTTAACCACCTCCTTTTCATAGCTGAGAAGACTTTTGTCTGTAATAGTATACATTGCCATTAAGGTGTTATGGCTTCCCCTAAAGTCATAGTTTGGGTCTTAGAAATGACAGTATTTGTTGAAGTGGTCAACATGCTTAGATGATTTTATGACATAGAAGATAGCTTTAGAAAGCTGTTGGAGTAAATGTGAGGCAGATCTAGAGGTTGGGCACTGATAGTTGGTGGGAGGAGGGGATTTTAATGTTATTACACAGCATAATCCTCAACACCCAGAAGAAGGAATTAGTGCAAAGAGAATGGAAATGAGGGAAATTTGGATAAATCATAGATATCTAAAATTTCTTAGATAGCCCCTTTGATAACACTATAAACACTACATAGGCCTATTTCAGGCATTATCTATCTATTTATCTATCTATCTAGCTATCTATCTGTATAATCTTAATCCCAAGATTGCTTTATCTTATGCCAGTCTCATCCTTCATGTGTATGGACTACTTTTCCACTACAGTGACTGAAGCCAAATTACTCACATTTCTAAGTTCTGTATATTCAAACTGCACCTAGTTTTATAATGTCTAAACTAAAATAGAACTTCTCAAGAAATAGTTATAGATTGAGCCAGACTCCAAAAGAATGTTGCAGATGGCATAGCATGCTGAATGAAGAGGCCAGTGTATCAGTGGTGGATGAGATTCCATAATGGATGTTAAGACAAGAGCAAGTAATAATTTATTCAGAGTATGATAATTGCAGATTCCATGTACATCCACTGGATTCCAAAAGACAATGGGTGCACCTAAAGACAATAAAATGCAGCAGAGTATTGCTCCAATAATTTTATGAAAGGACTCAGTGGAGGCCATCTGTGCCCTTTCCATTAATTTACAATTTCCTATGAATTTCTAAGCAATATTATGGATTCTGCGAGATATTATTAAAAAAAGCAAGTTGCATTTAATGAATTACAGTAGGTTGGGGTACAACAAGAAATAATAAACAACAGTCTGCATATGTGTCCCAGAAGGTAGCCAGCAAGGCAGCTAAGCCACCTCTCTGATTAGGTAATAATAGACAGATACAGGTTAGACAGAGAGCTGGTGCAGTCTGTGTGCAGCATGTGTGCACCCTGCATGGCTTCATACACTCTGTGGAGTAACTCAATGCCAATATAAATAAAAGCGTATAAGAGCCTAAGTATGCTGGACTCTGAGACATTCCAACAGCATATGGGCAATGATATATGCATGTCCCAGATAGCCACCAGATGCATTCTAGCATACCTCCTGGCAGTGGTGTGCAGGAAAGTGGATGAATTCATCCACTTCCCAACAGCAGCCATGGAGCACAGCACTGCCATGGAACAGCTCTATGCCATTGCCAACTTTCTCCATGTCCTCAGTGCAATACCCTATTCCCACTTTCCAATCAAAACCCCAATGCTACCTAATGCTGATTGTCACATAAATAGAAAGGAGTGACCATCTCTCTGTTTTCAGGTTGTGTGTTTGATAGATGGCCACATTACCAATATCATGGCCACACACCCTGGTAATGTGCATGATGCAGCAATATGGAGGGACAGTGGTCTGATGGCAACTTTCCAAGATGCTGAAATTCCTGTGGAAATCCTACTTGGTAAGTATAGTACCATGGCTATAATGTAAGAATAATCTAGACCAGTCAACATTTAGTATGAGCACTAAATATGTGTTTTACCCTTCGTACAAACAGGTTACTGTCATTTTCCATTGAAGCCTTTGCTTATGATGCCATACAGAGCCCTGTCAACTCCTACTGAGATTACATACAACAGAGCACATACTGTGACATAAACCTTCATTGAGCACATGCTTGGAATGTTGAAAGCAACATTCTGATGTCTGGACAAATCCAGGACTGCACTCCAATGCACACAAAAAGAAGCATCGCAGATGGTCGCCAAGTGCATCAAGCTGCACAACAAGCAAGCATGAAAACATGGCCGGCTTGCCAGCTGTAGCTGTGCATGATGTACCCCAAGAACGTCCGATTTCTGACATGGAGTTATCAGACCTGTCACGGATGATCAGGAGGACAAATGAGAGAGAAGAAATAAGCATGGGTGACTGAGGCTGTGGCTGTATGTTCTAACTCAGGCAACACAACAGCACCTGCACATACCTCTGGATCATGACAAGCCACACGAACAGATGTACTCAGACAAAACAGTAATGTACACACAGTATTGTACCACAACACCAGCACAGAATACATCTAATGGAAAAAAGCCCATCGGAGTACATCACTAAATTACAACCACATTGGCATATGCGTGTAACTCTCAAGGTGTACACAATAGAAGGTGTTGTCATTCAAATATGATATCATAATGCATATAATTGGTGTGTGAATGTAGCAGGATTACTGGCATAACCACAATAAATGCAGGATTGTGCATTCGATCAGAATGTGTCATATCCAACAGATCCTAATTGTAGTTATAGTATGATAACACTGAGATGCATCACATATGTCATAGGAATGTGTAACAACATAGTACAGCAGCTATACTGAAAACATTCAAGGACTGAGAACAAAGCCACCTACCTAACATGGCACATAGAAGTATTATGGGACATACCTAACATGGAATGCCACATGGAAAGTAACACTATAATGCACAGGTGTGTGCAACAAAATCAGTCAGCCAGACAAAAAATATGTTCAGTTCAGTAAAATATCAATGATATGCATTACACATCAGCTGTGGAGCATGTGTCATCATATGGAATATGGCAATATAAGTATATACATGTATGTAAGTATGCAGGTATGGAAAGGCACATGTGGAATTACAGATGATGATAACGAATATTAACATGTAAAAGAGGTGCACATTGTGCTGAGATAGAGGCATATGCAGTACCAGAATAAAACACAAGAATCACTAGTATGAACAGTGAAGTGCACCTGTGCAGGCAGTTATGACAAACAACAATGAAAGTGTGCAATGTATAAATCAATGCAATAAGAATAAGGTAATATGCTGATGAGTGGAAGAAATACTCACTTTATGTCAACTAGCAAGAGCTGCTAAAATGGAAGCAGGGTGATGACTATCAAATAGAGCAGTACAGTTGCCCATACATTACCTAAACCAACAATGACAAATATATATAACAGAACATGAAGGCAATCGTTAATGTCAGATAAATTAGAGGAAAAAGTCTGAGGCAACAGACATTTAAGAAACCACATAAAGGTTTAGTGGGCAATTGTCAGCACAGCAGTCATCATTGTCACATGGTTAGCATGACACAAAAAGACACATATTGAATCAATAGTTATGGTTTCATTTATTTTGATGAACTCTACATAATATGACTGTGTTGCATGGATGTGTGTTGATGTATAAAAAAATATGCATGTATTTTATTGTCAGGGTACATTAACTCCTACAGCGCATACATAACTATGTATTCCTCTGTTATCCACAGTACTTTGAGATTGTGGCATACCATGTATTTTCTTATGACAGATTTCATTCTGAACTCTTTAAAATAGTTATTGAAAAACAAAGTATGTAAGCTCAGTCTTAAATGTTAAGAAATAATTATTCGAATACCTTACTTCTTTGAGTTAGAAAAAAATATGACAGCACTGCAATGCACCATGCATTTAATTCAAGTAAGTGTTGTAAATGCTGTAATCACACTTGATTTACACCAAATACAGATATGCAACCCCTAGACTATAATATTTGCTGAAGGGTTAGCACTCTAAGTGAAGTCATTAATTGTAGTCCTACTTGTTTTTTGTTTGCCAGCTCAAAGTCCACAACAGTCCTTAAATTCTTGTAATGACCAGCTTTTTTTTTTGTTAGACATTTAGGCAAATGTTTTACTTGTATGTTATGTATGGTAATCTCTGTGTAGTAGTACATGATACTTTTATGATATTGATGCATTTTGTCAGTGTCCACAACGACCAGATTAATAATGTTTATGTGGGCACCATCTGTTGTACAGCACAACTCAGCAAATTTCAATTATATTTATTATTATTACATGCCATGTATGTACATATTCACACACATCCCTCTCTGTCTCAGTACTCTCTATACATATATACATAGAAATATATATATATATATATATATATATATATATAAATATACATGTATATACATAGGCACAGTGGAGCAGCAGATAGCATTGTCCCCTAACAATAAGAGGCTCTTTGGTTCCGTTCTTGGCTGAAGTCCCTTCTGTGTGGAATCTGCATGTCCTCCTTGTTTCCATGTGGGTTTCCTCCTAGTTCTCTGGTTTTGTCTCACATTCCAAAGACATGCAATAGGAAGATTGGACACTATATATTAGCCATAGGTCTGAGTATGTATGCAATGTGTGATATGGAAGAACATCTGCAGCAGGGCTTGTCACCTTATGGTGTATACCTTGGCTATAGATGATTGTCACTGCTGAGGTGATACCCTGACTCCAAGGGGAAAAGGGGGTTGTAGATGAATGGATGTATATAAATATATGTGTGTGTGTGTGTGTGTGTGTGTGTGTGTGTGTGTGTGTGTGTGTGTGTGTGTGTGTGTGTGTGTGTGTGGGTGTGTGTGTACATATCTATGTATACCTAAGTAATCGTAAACATGCAAATAGATGTACATAACTTTCTGTATGTTTCATTTTGAATGCCTGCACCAGTTTTTATATATGTCAAGATATCTAAAACCTTCAAAAGTATAAATGTTATATAGCATTAATATGTATAGTTGTGTCTAAAACTGTCAGCATATGCAGCATTTGTACATTTCTGTGCTGTATCTTATGTATCAGTAATTATACTTTTCATATATTAATGAGGGGAATATGATATTGCAAAGATCACCCCTTACTGCTTATTTTGCTTATAGAACTAACCTTGTTTAATTTTACTCAAAAATGAGAATAATGTGATCACTTATTCATCTGATGATGCATTGGGCCTGTCTCACACTTTAGACACCAGTCATTTTGCGTATCATTATACAAGAGTACACGGGCATATGGTACTGCATGTCAACCTTTAACTGTGTAGTCACAGATAAAACGTGTTTGGAT
This sequence comes from Protopterus annectens, assembly GCF_019279795.1. Lineage (NCBI taxonomy): Eukaryota > Metazoa > Chordata > Ceratodontiformes > Protopteridae > Protopterus > Protopterus annectens. The sequence goes on along the minus strand of NC_056727.1, from coordinate 1,096,599,680 downwards.
AATTGTAACTTATTCTTCTGCAGTGCAAAACAGGTAGGTAGGCAAGTAGGGTTCTGAACTTTGGTGTGGACATATCTGTATGCCTTAAGTTTAAATCTTGCTTCCCTTAGTTTGTAGTCAGTTATCCAAGTGTGCGTGACGCACTTGCCTTCTCAAATACAAGTTCTTACCTAGACAAGTATACCACTCCTTGATGACATAAACTATTGTTTCCTACTGTTCTACACAGAGTTATTGTAACGTTAACTGCTTTCTAACCTTATAGCACAAAATCACTGTGTCAGTTAATACCTTTATCATTGTATTTATGCGCATGCTGAGGACAGAGCCAGGCACTGATCCCTCTATAGAGAAATGTTGCACAGACTTGAGGAGCAGCATATAGAGTGGTGTATGTGTTATTAGATTTCAGCATTATTTTCTGACTAATTACATGTCTCTATCTCCAGTTTGAGATTTGTATACAGATGGCATCAATCCATGCAAATTTCATGTCAAGCTTTCCATAATGCAGCAACAGAGTATATCTTCTATGTGTTAAATTAGCATGTATCACTTTTGTTGTGCACATAATGTTGTCTACTCTGCATCCGTACATGCCCTTAACAATTTGTTAGTGGGTATATAGATGATGTTTGCAGGCACAAAAAAAAATTATAGTCATTTGTGTTCTATTTGCACAGTGTTTTAAATGCAACTGTTTCATATATGAGTGTTTTCTGGTAGTGTGCATCACAGATTGTTTCTGTTGTATTGGCATACAGTGAGCAGTTTGTATGTATGGTAGTAGTTTTGAACTCAATTCATGTTGTGTAAAACGTGCTTGTTCATGTATTGCAGGAGTTTGTCTTACCTCATAATGTCCATATGCTAGAAAAATTTGTATGCTGCTTGGGTTTCACTCATCTTGTACTGCTGTTTAAATGCACAAGTGTGGTTGTTAGATTATGACATTGCATTTGCAGTTGTACCTTACTATCTCACTTGACACTTTTTCATGTGTTGTGTTTGTGGGGCTTTACAATTTATGTTCACTATGAGCATAATCTGTTGCATGATGGCAGCAACATCTGTAAGTGTTATATTCCTGGGTTCAGTGACACTTACATCATTTGACAAAATATTTTATTTACATCTGTTATGTACATATTGCATAGCATGGTCATGCTGTCTTTTGAAATGGCAGTGTGTAAAGATGTGACCCATACAATCAATTCCTATTCTTATGTAAGTATTTTGAGATGTCCGTTACCCACAATACAATGTTAATGACAATTGCATAAATATCCCACCAATATACTTGCATGTGTGTATACATGGTAATTTTCATAAAAATTACATATCTGACATGCGCTATCTCCAGGATGTAGTAGAAGTTGCATACTTTACTGTATTATCATTTCATATTACTGTTGTAGTGACAACTGATCACATAGTTGCATGTTAATCATGTGGTAAATATTGATTTTCTGTAATATTATACATGACCAACAGAGAGTGGTTTGACATATTCGTAATGGTGTTTATTGCTATGTATGTATAGCATCAAGACGTATGGCATCTGTTGCTGAAAAACATGCAAATTTTAAAAAGATGTCATCTGGATCTCTTGTGTGAGTCATTACAACTGATGTCACTGTGAAAGTTGATTTATCATTTTGCTGGGTGTGCAATCAATCATTTATGTTAGTCAACCTAGATTATTGCCATCTATGTGTTGTGATAGTGTCAATGCTGAATGCACTCTCATATCAGGCATGTGATAAGTACAACTTGGTAGCTTTTCCACTTAATTTGATAATCATCCTTACAGGACTGCATTGTGATTTTTAAGAATTGCAGTACATCCTTACAGAACATTACACTCATTCTGTATATCAGTTGTTGATGTTGTTCACTGCACATCATATAGCTGATAGTATATTTATTTATGTGTACATCAATTATAATCAACTAATTATAATATTATAATATTATAATTATAATTAACTAATTATAATCATTAAATGACAAGGTTGTCATTCTTCATTGATATTTGCATAACTTGCTATGTGTTCTAACTACATATTGTTACAAATTAGAGATAGCTCGGACTATACTGCTCCTTGCCATGTTCATTACACACATGAATATTAAGATATTGATGTATGCATGTACTCCTCTACATACCATTTTATATGCCACTGTGACATGCTCTCTGATGTTTCTGAGTTCTGTTCTGTTACACTTCCACTATGTATATTATTACTATCAATCTATCTTAAACAACTTTAATAGCAGCAGACACTACACTGTCACACAATGTACATGATCTATATTTCTATACAATGAGATATTGGTATTGTCTGACGCATTTACTGATTTATCTGACTGCTTTATGTATGAAATGGATGTATTGTAAATGGTTGCCCTTAACAGTCTGACTTACATAACAGACCAGTTTGTAATATTTTAGGATTTAATGTATTGCATAATGTAACAAAAACATTACAGATGGATTAATGCTCACCTTAGTAGCACAACACATACATAAGAATTTAATAATATGTTGTTTTATTTTACTGTTAATGCTCTTTTGTGAATAATATAATGATGTGCAGTTATTGTCATGTTACAGAGACCCATGCTAGTTCACCTATCCACCATGGAAGACAATGATGTGCTCATCTTCTTTCAGAAGTGTCTGACTCATAGAACCAGGGGTGACACCAGGATGATAATAACAATGATGTGGGATTGGGACCAACAACATGGGCCATCATTCCTGTGGACCAACATTAATGGCAACCTCCACCACACTAGTCCAAAGTCCTGAAGAACCAGATCCTTGATGTTGTTACCAGACGTTTTCTAGACACAGATGAGAAACATGGGCCATGCATGACTCTTTCTGGGAGAGTGCAAGGGAGGTCAGTCGAGACTTTTGAGTCTAATAAGGAGACCCCTCTGGAATGTAAGTATTGTTTATCT